>NC_133514.1:5482500-5695000 GCF_049354715.1 Callithrix jacchus | reverse complement strand
CTGTCCTGTATCATTGACTAAAAAAACAATCGAGCTGTGAAGGAATTAAAGTTAATTTTATTCAGAAGTCTTACTGAGGTCTACAGGCCAGAGGGCTACAGCCTGGGAGCAGCCGTTTAGAGAGGTTCTATCTGATTTGCTCTGGCACTGTACATCAGCCTGTAGCTTATATTCAGGTGGTGAGGGCTTAATCCATGCAAAACCACATCCAACTTGCTCAGAAGCTGTTCTGAAGGAAAATCACACCAAGCCTTGGGTGTAAAAGCACATCTGCTTATAGGTTGCAACTGCGCCATTGCTAACCCTGACTGATGTTATCTTGGGTGGGAGAAAAGGCAAGGACTAGGGTTATCTGTCTTTTAAAGAATATGGTGACTCAGGCAAGATGTGTAGGAGATCATGTGCTGTATCCTGTTTTGTCCCCAAAGCATCTTTCCGGAAGAGCTACAGGCCACAGAGTCAGGGCCTTTGTGAAATCATGGTACAAAGAAATGAGCAAACATGGCTCCTTATGTTTGCTGCTTCGTCTCACAGCGTGTATTTCTTGACTCACTTCAGATCTTACTCTATGCCTGATAAAAATAGGGTTTCCTCTGCTGTACAACAGCAATGAAACCATTTCTAAGAGTTTAACTACAGCATGAAAGGTTATTTCTTACGTTACAGTTGTGGATGATTCGTGATTGTTACAAATGGAACAAAGTTTACTAGAAACACAAAAGAATTTTGAACCTACGTAAGCCTAATACACAAAGATAAAACTATCAAAGAAGAAAGAGAAACTGAAAGATCCAAAAATTCTGGGAGAGCTTTTCGGAAGAGTTTTCAGAACGGAGAGGTCAAGCACACAGAAGGGGTTAAGGAACCTAATTATAATGCATTTCAAATTTCAAATAACTAGAAAAGAGGACTTTTCATGTACCCGCAACAAACGAATGATAAGTATTTAAGGAGATGGATATGCTGATTATTATGATATGATCATTACACAATGTATACATGTATCAAAATGTCACATTGTATCCCATAAATGGGAACAATTACTATGTGTCAATTTAAAAAAAGGATTTTAAAGATGAAAAAGTAAAATATAGACCCCAATTAACAAGTGTGACATGTCTGGTTGCATACAAACCTGCATCCATCACACAGAAAAATCCATATTTTTGTGGGGGCCTTCCATATTTAGACTTTCTCATCAAAGGAAATGCCCTAATCCCTGTACCTCACTGATCCTCTCAGTTCAAAAAACTTCCTATGAATTTGTGGTTCTCCCTTAGATATAAAGGCAGGCAATGGGGTCTGACACTCAAGGGAGTGATTTTCCTATCTCCTCCTAAATTCTTGCAAAGACGTATCTAGGACATAGGTGTATTTATCAACCATTATTATCCGCTTAGAAAATTTGAAGATAACATTAGACAAAAATTTAAGACGACAAAAAAGTCACATTCTATATCATGTTATCTAAATATCAGCAGTTATTGTCAAGTGAATAGACTTTAGGTGCTCCCATCACAATTAAAGGTAATTACACGAGATGACAGGTATGTTAATTTGCTTGACTATAGTAACCATTTCATGATGTATAAATACGTCAGGACATCGTGTTGTACACCGTAACTATATATGACATTAAAAACAATCTTTTCCATGGTAGGTTGTAAACTCTGACATTTCGGGGAAAAACAACCCCATTTTTTATTTTTATTTTTATTTTTTTGAGACAGAGTCTCGCTCTGTCACCCAGGCTGGAGAGCAGTGGTGCAATCTCGACTCACTGCAACCTCCACCTCCCGGGTTCAAGCAATTCACGTGCCTCAGCCTCCCGAGTAGCTGGGACTACAGGCACGTGCCTCCACGCCTGGCTAGTTTTTGTATTTTTAGTAGAGATGGGGTTTCACCATGTTGGTCAGCATGGTCTCAAACTCCTGACCTGATCCACCCACTTCGGTCTCCCAAAGTGCTGGGATTACAGGTGTGAGCCACCATTCCCAGTCAATTACCCTATCTAGTTCCTATTGGTGGCAATATTTAAGTCATATAAGTAAAAGCATGTTTGTTGATTATTCTTCACACTGGACGCTTGCTGATGTGGGTTTCCTGGGCTTTTTTCTTCCTTGGTCTAGCAGCAGCTCAGTGTCTGAGGTTGGACATCATTTGGGAAGCTCATGCATTTGGGGCTGTGAGCTGCATCCCAGATCCAACATTGCAGCCTCTCACTCAGGTCTGCATTCACATCAGGACCCCATCTTCTTGGCCACAGGCATTGTTTCAGGGATGAATTGGTGACCAAAATGAATACAGAGGAAATTCTAGACCTTTTCTATAAAGTCTGACAACAAAATATTCTCTTTCCTCTCCATGGGCATCTGAAGGAGTACCTCTAGGAGACTGAACAGCCACCTGCTCACCACAGTGGGATGGAGTCAGTGTAAGAATGATCAGCCCAGAGGAAGGGGAGCTGATGGTTCTGGATGGTTCTCTATTCCCTAGTTCCAGATGCAGGACCACTCCTACGAGATGCTACAGTGCCATGTCTTGCTAACTTAAGGTGGGTGGTAATTTTCTATTACTTGAAATTAGAAGATTCCTAATTGATACACACAGCAAATCACTTGAAATCGTTTTTCTGTCTTATTCAATTATAATACAGAGCTTGAACATTATTATACAAGTTACTACATTTTTTAAAAAACATGAAAATTATGCAGAATATCAGGTGAAAAAAATTGTTTGACAACAATTGGAATTAGTGTTAGGTCCTTGGGAAAGTCTACCTTCTGTAAGCTTTCTGTGGCCTGAGTCCACTGGCCTTGACAGGAAATGATACACGCTCCTCTTGGAAGTAGCACTAAAAGCTGTAGTGATGACCTCTATTCATTTCTGTCTTAGAGAGAACATTTGAGTGAATCTTCAACAGGCACTTAAATATCAACTTTGCTAAAAGTGATGTTTACAGCAAAGAATGACTCCTTGCCCGTTTTCTATAAAACAACCTAAATAGAAGGCTGTGCTGGAGAAGGCGGATTCCTTAACCTCCGTTGCCCAGATCATAAATCTCACTAAAGTCAAACATTGGCCGCAAAAAGACCGGGGTAATAAGAAACAGGGGAATCCCTCCAGCGGCCTCATACCTCATCGTGAAAATAAAAAGCCCCAAGACATACATGAGGAGAGCAGCTCTAGCAAAACATGACAAAGTGATTTCATTATCTGGGTAGCTTAGCAAACGGCCCATACCAAGTGGTACAATCTTTCTTTTACTTAAGAAAGAGTCCTTGTTAGAGCAAGGACAGTAAAATGTCACTACACATCATTGTTGTTTCTTAAAACTGTCACCGCGCGTGGTATCGCTTTCTCTGTGGTTAAATGTAGGCAAAATGACTAAGACACAAGCAAATCCTAATTCACAGGTGGATGTTTCCTTGCTTGTTGGTCTGTGCGTCGGAGGTCCCTGCTCATCTTAGTCCATTTGGGCTGCTAAACAACATGCCACAGACACGGCAGTTTGCAGATAATACACGTTCCTTTCTCACAGTCCTGGAGGCCAGGAGTCCAAGATCAAGGCACTGGCAGGTTTGGCATCTGCTGGGGGCTGCTCTCTGCTTCCACAATGGTGCCTGTGGCTGCATCCTCTGGAGTAAAGGAGTGCAGTGTCCTCACATGGCAGAGAAGATGAAAATCAGAGGCAGCTCTCTGAAGCTTCTTTTATAGGGGGGTTAATCCCATTCATGAGGGCACAACCTTCACAATCTAATTGCCTCCTGGAGCCCCCACCTTCTACTTTCTAAACCTTGGGGATAGGTTTCCACATTTGAATTTTGGAGGCACACACCAGTTAATATCACAGCACTGATGATGGAAGAAGTCAGCCTACCCCTGAGATGTGGCCACAAAGTGGTGATGAGCATGACTATGTCCAGCTGGGCTGAAGACCAGCAGAGCAGCCGAGACCCACTTGCACACAGCCGTGCTAGCTTCCTCAGGCCCCGTGTCACCTGCCCTAGGACATCCACCTGGTCAGCATCACTACCGCAAACCCCCTCCTCATTTCCACTGCCTGTGTCCTTGTTCAGGACCTTCTACTGCCTCCAGCTCCGCTACTGTAAGTTTCCTCATTTGTCTCCTGAACTGATTTTCTTCCCTTCAATATCTCCCCACTCACAGAAGCTATCAGAGTTTTGTTATAATTCAGATCTGAGCTTGTCACCCACCAGTTCTAGATCCTTCAATGACTCTCCACTGCCTAGTCATCTGTATTTCCCCTTTGTAAGCACCATAACACTAAGAGTTTTATTTTATTTGTTTTTCTGGGACAGGGTCTGACTCTGTTGCTCAGGCTGGAGTGCAGTGGTGAAAACACAGCTAACTGCAGCTTCAACCTCCTGGGCTCAAGGAATCCTCCTCCCTCAGCCTCCCATGTAGCCAAGACCACAGGTGCGCACCACCATGCCGTTTGTGTTTATTTTATTTTTTGTAGAGACAACAGGGTCTTATTTGTTACTCAGGCTAGTGTCAAACTCCTAGCTTCGAGGGATCCTCCCACTTCTGCCTCCCAAAGTGCTGGGATTACAGGCATGAGCCACCACACTCAGCCAACACTAATATTTTTTGTTCCAATTTTGTCTTTTTAATTCTTGCTGAATTGGAAGCTCCATAGTATCTTGTTCACTGTTTTAGCCCCAAGTCTCATGGAGTCCCTAACTCAGAATCCATGTCCACTAATCACTTGGAGGATGAATAAGGACACTCCATGAGACACACCACAAAACAACTCCAGACTGTTTCCATTTTCTCATTTAAAAAATGTTAATTCTTCCTATGTTCAAAGCCCTGTGCTGGGTTTTAAGGACACAGGTAGACGAGATGAACCAGTATCATGAAGTTTACCCTGCACCTTGGAAAACCAGGGGAACACACATCCTGCCATGGTATTCAGGTGGGCAGGGAATGAAACAGCTAAGCAGCTTCATCCTTGTAAATCTCTGTTCTGCTGCAGAGCAAATGCTTCAGGAAGGTCACCAATCCTCAAGGCTTTCTTTGAATTGTATCCACAGGTGCAGGTGTTAGTAAGGCATTAGAGGTGTCAGCAGACAACACTCTTCTAAAACATCTAAGGCTCCTGGGCTGACACTCTGGGCAGTCGGTTCTGTTGCATTCTCCTTTTCTCTTTCAGGAAGTTTTCTTTCACATATGTAGTTGCCTGAGACATTGCAATGCCCGCAGATAAAAGGAACTGAAAAAGCCTGAGAGACTCGAATGCAACACGTGGCTCTCTCAAGCTTGTTTGTGAAGGCACAGGCTCTCCTCTTGCTTCTGGACCTCTCAGAGGATGGGGACCGTGCCGCTCCAACAGATTTTGGTCTTGGGACCTACTTGGGTTTGTGTGTTCCTGCTCCCCAGGCTTCAGAGCTGAGAAGGGCTGCTGGGTGCATGCAGGGTAAGGATGTCTTAGGACCCTATCTGCTTCCCCTTTCCCCTTCCTTATACTAAACTTGCTCTTGCAGCTTCTTATTTATTTAAAGGGGAGAGTGGCTGGAGGTCAGTTGGGGATGTTAGAGGAATCAAGCCTGGGTGTGAAAGGTTCTGAGGTGGAAACATCCTGATACTCACAGAAAGAAAGGAAAGAGAAAGAAAAGAAAGAAAGAAAGAAAGAAAGAAAGAAAGAAAGAAAGAAAGAAAGAAAGAAAAGAAAGAAAGAGAGAAAGAGAAAAAGAGAGGGAGGGAGGAGGAAGGAAGGAAGGAAGGAAGGAAGGAAGGAAGGAAGGAAGGAAGGAAGGAAAAGAAACCAAACAAAAGAAAAACCCAAAACTGAAAAATGCAAGTGCTGAGGGAATTAGGAGCTAAAAGAGCTGGAGACATGGGCAGGTCCAGACCACAGAGGCCCGGAGACACTTGTTAATGTTTAAAATGTAATTGCTCAATGGGACACATTTAGTGAGGAGACGACAAAGTTAGTTAGGAAACAATCATGAGTTTGTAGAGAATACTTTAGAAAACAATGTCAAGGTCAAGGAGCCCATATGACAGAAAAAAAGTACAGAAGAAATGAGCAGACTATACACATTTGCCTTTGACTGAAGGAGAGAAGGGAAGACAGGAGGCAGCTGCACGTGCTCAGCGGCCGTGCTCCCTGTTCATTTACTGTTCTCGGTCCCCAGTCCGCCTCCGGCCCCCGCTGTGGGGTTACGGAGGTGCCCGCGCTGAGACGTCTTTGCCAGCTCGCACTCTGTTAGTGCTGTGAACCCACGGCCCTGGGAGGATGCAGCAGGAGAAGGAGAAAGGGGGTTTCTTCCTGAGCTCTTCTTTTTTTTTTTTTTTTGAGACGGAGTTTCGCTCTTGTTACCCAGGCTGGAGTGCAATGGCGCGATCTCAGCTCACCGCAACCTCCGCCTCCTGGGTTCAGGCAATTCTCCCGCCTCAGCCTCCTGAGTAGCTGGGATTACAGGCGCGCACCACCGTGCCCAGCTAATTTTTGTATTTTTAGTAGAGACGGGGTTTCACCTTGTTGACCAGGATGGTCTCGATCTCTTGACCTTGTGACCCACCCGCTTCGGCCTCCCAAAGTGCTGGGATTATAGGCGTGAGCCACCGCGCCCAGCCCTTCCTGAGCTCTTCTTAAAGGAGGCCTGCAGTGTGCACAGGCGATCAGGAACCCACACCCCTCCCTGTGGGCACCTGAGCTCTTCTTACATACCGTTTAGAGTCATCATCTAAAACATACCATTTTAGAAAACATTCCATGGTACGTAAAACATTTCTACATAGACAGCAAAAGTTATAATATTCCTTTAAAAAAATTATATGTATGCATATATGTATGTGTCATATATGTAATATATGCATGTGTACATATAAGACTATATATAGTGTGCAGGTATATTTATATGTATTATGTAACACATGTCAAAACATTCAACATGTTCTAAAAAAATTGAACATCCTATTTGTGTATGGCTTGATCTATTTCTTTATAGAGTTAGAATAAAAGTTCACTGCAAAAATTACAGTAGGAGGCCAGGCGCGGTGGCTCAAGCCTGTAATCCCAGCACTTTGGGAGCCGAGGCGGGTGGATCACGAGGTCAAGAGATCGAGACCATCCTGGTCAACATGGTGAAACCCCATCTCTACTAAAATACAAAAATTAGCTGGGCACGGTGGCGTGTGCCTGTAATCCCAGCTACTCGGGAGGCTGAGGCAGAAGAATTGCTTGAATCCAGGAGGCGGAGGTTGCGGTGAGCCGAGATCGCGGCATTGCTCTCCAACCTGGGTAATAAGAGCGAAACTCTGTCTCAAAAAAAAAAACAGAGAAGGTGGTACCAAAAAGAAAATAAATAATTAGAGTAGACTATTTATCTTCAAGTCAATGTTCTTATAAAAATATCTTCCAAAAAAGTAAATACATAAAAGCTAAAAATTCTCAATAAAATGTTCTAAAAATGTCAACCAATGCAAATGAATAGCTTAGGAAATGTCTAATTAGGTAAGCACCTAAAATATGAACCAGTTAATAGTCCAGGACATGCTTAATTGTCTAATTCAGTTTAAGACGAATTAGGTATGGATAATTTAACACTAGCTGTTACCATATGTAAAATTTTAAACTAGATGTAGAGATATACTACCACTCCCTTTTGTCTGTGATTTTTCCTTGATTTAATACTGCTTTAAAAGAAATAACTCAATTTTCTAAATACAGCTTTGACATTTTCTGATTTCCATCAATTGTTTAAGTCTACTTACTATGCATACTTAATCCAACGGAAATGAAAATCTTTTTCTAGTAAATGCATTGGCACCTGGTAGTCTATCAACTAGATATGTAGATATGTGTTATCTTCTCTATGAATCTTTAACATTTTTAACTCCATGTTATATAACTTTTCTGTACACAAAAGTCATTTACACATGCAAATCACTCGTCTTTCATTCTGTATTCATAAGGGAAGCAAGGAGATGAATTATTATAAGAACATTTAAATGTAACTTAACTAATGTTGATTGGCATCTATGATCTTTTTAATATGATGAACCCCAAAATGTTATAATGAAATAAAATGTCATCAACATTCATGGGTATTGCTTTATTTTGAAGAATTATTATTGAACAAAAATTCATATCTAAAGGAAAAATGAGAGACCATCTAATTCAATAATAATTAAACATTGGTAGTAGCAAAAAACTTTAAATAAAATGAAATCTTACAAACATAACGGGAAAAACTGGCGACTGCTTTACTTACGTGCTCACACCTACTGCGCCCCAGCTTTTACCAGAAGATTTTCAGATCCTTTCTGTGTCTCCTGATTAATGAGAGTAGCCACTAAAAAACCGAAGTACACGTTTGTTGTGCTGTGTTGTGATGTGTGCGTTTGTCTGTGTGTAGGAGTATGAGACATGAACTTTCTTCTGGCTGAGAGAGAATGAATACAATGGTATTAACACAGTAGGAGGCACCCATTGCCTCTCAAAGGGCAATGTATTGCATGCTGATAGGGGATCTATTCTTCAATGTGAGCTTTTTTTTTTGTATCTGTGACAAAACAAAGTATCTTGAGTTGTATTGTTACATAACAGACAACCAAGCCTAATGTGCATCTGTTGTGTTAACTTTTCCAGCGTACTATGCACTTTCATTTCCCCCTTTCATTTCATTGCAAAAAAAATTTCTCCCACACCTGAATCTGGTTCTTGTCAGTCTACCAAGCCCAGTATCAATCCCATTGCCTAAAGATGTGGAGCTGTCACCTAAACCAAGCCAAAAAAACAATGTAGCCTTTTCAACTTTCATAGTCAAATTTGGAGGAAGGATAAATCAGGGATAATAATCTCATTTGGACTGCAAACTCCAAGGCTGTGAGCTCAGAACCTGGCACTTGCAGAGGCTGGGATGTTGGGAATGTATGTTTCAGGTAGCACAAGGTGACCTACAGGACCCGGTGGCCAGAGAAAGCATACCATACCTGATGCCAAGAGAACGGCTGCGGCTGGTGACATTACCCCCAACCCCTTAGGAACACTGACCACATTTAGGGAAGATAAACAAGCTTTTTAAACAGAGTGTGAATAGTTTTTTTTTTCTTTTCTTTTCTTTTTTGAGACGGAGTTTCGCTCTTGTTACCCAGGCTGGAGTGCAATGGCACAATCTCGGCTCACCGCAACCTCCGCCTCCTGGGTTCAGGCAATTCTCCTGCCTCAGCCTCCCGAGTAGCTGGGATTACAGGCGTGCGCCACCATGCCCAGCTAATTTTTGTAGTTTAACAAGCATCCAGGTGGCTTAACATGCCATTAGTGACTTTGTCTTTTAACTAAAAGTAATAGAGATCCACCTTACCTTGATGCCACCCAAGACTACCTGGTATGTAAGTTCCCCCAAATAAACCTTTGACTCCCTGTCAACCCCAAGTGGTCTGTCCTTTTCCTTTGAGCTGAGCTTGCCCTTCATTTGTGAAAGCAATTCTTGGTTCTAACAAGGAGTTTTTCCAGCATGGGGAACATTAACTAAAAAACGGTGCTCTGTTTTTTAGAGCACTGTGTGTTGTGTTTTGTTGTAATGTGTGTGTGTGTGTGTGTGTGTGTGTGTGTGTGTGTGTGTGTAGGGGTATAAGAAAGCAGAAGAAAAAAAAAAAATAAAGACATCAAGACAGAGCGTAGATGTCCCTGAAACAGGCTAATCTTTAGGAATGATTTATCCTTTCTTATTTATGCTGGTACATTCCTATATTTTAGCTCAATCTTTTTAAAGTCGGGCTTCTATCACTTGCATCTAAAAACACTGACTTATGTACCCAGGAGAGGAGGCAGGATTTCCACAGCTCCTGCAAGGGGAAGGTAAAACGATTGTTAGATGCCCACTTTCCTCCTTACACATTCTCTACTTAAAGGGTATGAAATACATGGATGAGGACAAAGATGCTTACATGCCTGAAGCCCGGAGCAGAATTCCCGCTGGAACTTTGTTGTGAAGAATTTCTCTCAACTGAAGTACTTCCGGCTCTTCCTCTCCTTACCACACCCAGGCATTGGGTAGGTTCTCTGTTTTCAAAATGGTGAATTCGTCCTCCCAGATTTGCAGAGGACAGCTTCACACACTGAAGTAGCTGCTTTTTCTCCACCCCGTAAGGCCTGATGGTTCCTTAAGGACCAACAAGAGGTTCGCAGACAATCACATGCCAGTTTATTCCTTGGAAGACCACTTAAGATGTGAGGATAGATTTTCTACAGTACAAATCTCAGCCTCCCCATTCCAGTTCAGTCTCCCTCAGTTATTGTCTCAGAAAAAAAAATGAAAGAAAGAAAGAAAGAATAGCAACACCACCAACAACTCAGGATTGTTGTGTGGGTTTGTCATTGGAGGTCCGAGGTGTTTATGTACCTTATCCTGAAGGGACCAATAGTGTCTGTGCCCATCACACCCATGGCTTTCCAGTGTCCTCTGCAGCTCCCATTAGCCTGGTAATCACTGTGGGTGTAATCCCCATTCGTTTCCTTAGCCAAGTTCACTACTTTATTCGGAAAAGTAAAACCCAGTTCTTATCTCAGTTTCTAGTTGATCACAACTAAGAAAAATATTTCAAATGAATATCACACGGCCGATGGGCACGGAGGGTGGTTGCACATGATGAGTGTATTTAACTCCCAGCAAACTGTATTTAATACTGCATTTAATGAATTTAGTACAAAGCACTTAAAATGGTTATGATGGGACATTTTATGTTAGTGTATTTTGACACATGATGAACAATTGGAAAAAAAGAAAAAAAGACTGACAGATGAAAGAACATCTTCGCAAATATCCATGCATAAGCATCATTTATAATTTGCTCACTTTTCTTAGAGATTTAAAATTCTCCGAGATGAGCTGCTGGTCCTAATGATTTTCACAGAGCAGAATGTGGGAGAAAAGACTCCCCATCAGCAGTCTATTCCCAGCCTCTTTCCTTTGCCATTTCTACTCCAAGTTCACCTTAAAAAATCACTGAAAAATGTAGTACATGCTTTCCATTAATGGAGAGTTAATTCTGAGTACACAGAGAATGAAACGCAGATGTTTCCCTCAGCAAATAATGCAAAGGAACTGGCTTGTGTTTTCAGAATCAGCGTATAGCATGCTAATCATTTAGCCCCCATGATCTGAAAATAAATGGACAACTTTGGGAGACTGAGGCGGCTGGATCATTTGAGGTCAGGAGTTCAAGACCAGCCTGGCCAACATGGCGAAACCCCATCTCTACTAAAAATTAAAAAAATTGGCAGGGTGTGGTGGTACATGCCTGAAATCTAGCTACTCGGGAGGCTGTGGTGGGAGACTTGCTTGAACCCAGAAGGCAGAGGATGTAGTGAGCCAAGATTGCACTACTGCACTCCAGCCTGGGTGACTGGGCAGCAGAGCCAGACTCTGTCTCAATAAAAAGAAAAGAAAAGAAAGAAAGAAAGAAAGAAAGAAGAAAGAAGAAAGAAAGAAAGAAAGAAAGAAAGAAAGAAAGAAAGAAGAAAATAAATTAATAAACTGAATGCAAAACAAACTGAGCTCCAGAAAGTTTAAAGGCCAACCCCTGGGTTAACCCAACAGATAGAGCTGTCCTTAATTTCCACATGCATTCTCAGTGTTCTACATATACAATTCATTATCATCAAATTGAGAAAACTGACTGATTTCTATTTGTCAAATATATTCTACATAAGTTACCCAGGCAGGAAGGAACAAAAGTACATAAAACAAAAGCAAAGGAAAACCTCTGATGATGTTTCCTCTCTTCCCTGTCAGAAATCCGGTTTTCTTTTCCTTGAGTATTACAACCATTCTCTTTTCACTGCAAAATCCTTTAGAAAATAAAGAAAAAGACACTGGGAAGAAAAAGCTTCTGCAGTCTGCAGTTTGTAATTTATTCCCTACCCCTGGTGATTCAGTTAGGACTTTCTAATGGCACAGTGTGTGGAGGATTTGTAGCTCACAAGTTAAGGTCATTTTTAAAGTTGAAATACAATGTATGTGCACACACTGACAGGGTTCCGTGGTGGGATGGATGTTTCGGGTGCTGTGGACATGACGTGTGAGCGCCGTGTCATTTATCACTTCAAAAAATGCAGCTCAAGAAAGACTTTATCATATCCTGACCATGTGTGGTTCTGATTAGAACCCTGTTCTGCCAAGAAACACCAACTGGGATATCTGCAGTCTTTACTGCAAGTGTTTTGCAAATCTCGGTTATTTTAAACAATATCGCGTAGATGATATTATCAACGGAACATTATAGAAACATACCAGATTATTGTATACACTCACACTTGTATTCCAAATCACAAAAGGTCATTTTGTTTGTGTGTGGGACACTTTATTAAATGCTTCCCAAATTTATCTAGTGGAATACACATGTAAGACTAGCAGATAAATGACAATAATTATGAAAGAAGGGATGTAAAAGTAAATCGATCAATTTGTTTTAGAGGTTAATAATTTATGTAAATAAGAATACTGAATGCAGTCTATCTCTGCAATGAATGAAAAAAGTAGCAAGGACGGGGCATAGACAAATTTGTAGGACATATTTTGAAGTTCTGAAACAAACCCTGGCAAAAGTAAAGTTCTAGTGGATGATGAAGGTAACAATAAAGAATCCATAATCTGGAATATTCAGTAAATAATGAAGAGCTGTTGACCAGCCCTGTGGAAAAATGAAGCTGGGGGAACCTATTCCAGTAGCACTAAATATTTAGGTATAAAAACAAAAGCAAGCATAAAAATCTGTAAAAATAACAAAAAGGCAGACAGAAAATGTGTTTTTTAACAATTCTAAATTGGGTGCCTGTAATCTCAACTACTCAGGAGGCTAAGGCAGGAGAATTGCTTGAACCCGGAAGGCACAGGTTGCAAAGAGGTGAGATCATGCCATTGTACTCTAGCCTGGGCAACAAGAGCAAAACTCCATCTCAAAAACAAACAAACAGACAAAAAACCATACCTAGTTGGATGACTTCTGAATTTCCATATCGAGTTCTTATCACTCCTTTGAACCACAGAACCCCCAGCACATGGTCACTCTCACTAGATATGTGACAGACCCGTCATCCTGGGCCCCTCCTGGCACTGGTTTCCCAGGCTATGGCTCCCTGCTTTTCTCTGGATTTCTTTATCTTCTCTAGACAGAGTTCGCAAAGAGACACGAGCACCCGTTTGCACAGAGAGGCAGCCTTTACCCCAATAAAAATATATACAACAGTATAGTATTTTCTATCTTCTGTCTTGATTCACAAGTCCATAGTGTAGTTTGAGGGACAGAATTATCTTTAGTAACTTGCATAGGTACTGCTTTTAAGAATAGATTTCTAAAGCAGGATAAAAGTAATGAGTGGAAACTGAATTTGGGGAAAACACAAGGGTAAATGTTGATTGTTTAAACAATATTTTGCACTATCATCTAAGCTCCAAGTCTGCCACTAAAGTTCATCTTTCGGGGGAGAATACAGTGACTCCTCTAGCAAGTCCATGTTGGATACCCCAGAGAAAACATGAGCACAAAAGCCACTACTGTGAGCTTCCCAGGCAGAGCAGCGAAGGGCTATGTTGTACACACTAACATTAATGGAATTGCCTCCCAGGACATCAGGATGCTGAGAGCCCATTCGCAACTCTGGGAGGGTGGCATTATGGGACACTGCTCTGCAGAGCTAGCTGTGATTATGACATGTCATTTTTACCTAACAGAATACAGTCACACATTGCATTTAATTCCAGGTGGACTCAGCCTCGTCACAGGAGCATGAATTTTCTGAGACAATAGCCCACCAAGATGTGGCCTCAGAGCCCGTGAAGGAAGGATGTGTGGGAGAGGACACTACCAGCTCAGATTATGGAAGACTCTGTTTGCAATGAAGTCCCAACCTTTCGATGAAAACCTCACTTTCTGTTTCAGAGATTCTCACTTGATTCATAAAACCAAAAGCGCTTAGCTGTGAAATAATAGTGTGTTTAGCATTATTAGATGAATTATGTGCATAATTGGTAAAATGATACGTGAAAGTTGATGCGATGTATTCTAATGCTTAAGATAGTGAGGAAGAAACTTTAACCCTGGGTGGAGTCGTTTCTGGACTACTTAAACACAGGAGGGAATCTGTTAAATGAAATGCACAAGCCTCTTTTTCTGAATTTTGAGGATTCTGAGGCGGTGATCTAACAGGGCACCCGAGATGGACGACTTTTTCCTCTGCCTCGTCTCTGACCATGCCTCACTGTCTTCATGGGCGGAGCCTGACTTTCCAAGTGAATTTTAAAATTTGTTTGATCTCCCAAAGTGAAATAGCTCCTAATTTAAAATGAATCTTTTTCCTTTTTATGTATTTATTTTTTAGATAGACGTCTCGTTTGGCCACCTGACACTGTTAGGGCGCAGACTCCCTCTGTGGATGTGCACATTGGGGCGGGCAATGGTTCCACTTGATCAGGTCTGTGATTTAGTGCGATGCCTAAGTCATTGACCATGTGGAAAGCACCTGCAATATAATCAATGTATCCAGTACATAGAATCCCCTATCTAAGTGTCCATCTCTCTCTCCCTCATCTTCAGAAACTATTCATTCAGGGCAGACTCTGAAAATGCAGGAAAAAAGTCTTCTGATACTTCATTTGCACCCAGAGTGTAGAAATATTATTCAATCTTAGGCAGGGAAAGTTGGCGTGAAGCCTGCTGAAAAGCTTCCAGGAAATGTTGTGACCCTACTGTCAAGAAGTATAGTAACTGAATGTCCCGCACCTTCTCTCCTGCCCCCGTTGCTTCTGTGGTGCCCAGAATCACTGCAACTATACAGCACCAGGGCACCCCACCCCACACCCAAGGGAGCAGTGGTGCCCACAAAAGAAAACATGCTGAAAAAGTGCTGCAGAGTGTTTTGATTTTAACGAAATAGGATAACTAAACTCAAAGCTGCCTTCCCTTAATCCAACAGAGCCACTTCCAAGTAACTTTTGCAATATGCTACTTGCACTTAGAGGCATTTATTCAATTTACGTGTTTATCTTTTAAAGCCCCAAGTTCCTGGCATAATTGAATTATCTTTAAACTATGTGAAATAGGGTGGCAATAACTTTTTAAAAATTAAAAACTAACATATCCAAATTAGGCAGTTAGTATTCATATTGCATTTGCCTGTGAAATATTGAAGATCTTCACATTAATCTCCAAAGTAAAATAGACGATTACTCATCTTTGGGAACATCTTTGGCAGAAAAAATTAAATTTTGTGGAAGCAACAGAAGCATGAAGAAGTGAGAATCTACAGAAACATTTCCAGGAAGAGAACGCAGCCAGTACCTCTGACCCCATCACAGAGCCAGGCCTGAGGTAGTCAATACGCTGTATCCGTGGACCACTGTGCATGGACCGCCCCCTGGGCCATTTCTGGGCTATAGACAGAAATCCCTGCCCCACCTCACCTGTATCCCTGTCCCACCTCCTCATCCCTCCTGTGTCCATCATCACCGTTGTTCTTTCTTTGCACTTACGACAAACTATTAGGTGGGTGCAAAAGTAATTGTGATTTTTGCACCAACCTAATATTAGATTAAGAATATTTTCACATATGTCATCTCCATCTTTTTCTGCAAGATCTTTGTGAACAAAGGCCTTGCTTGTGTGTTCATTAAATCTCGTCCCCAGGAATTGAGCCTGGCATCAGTAGATGTTGCACAAATGTTTTGTGTGTGTATGTGTGATGGAGTCTCGCTCTGTCACTCGACCTGGAGTGCAGTGGTGCAATCTCAGCTCACTGCAACCCCCACCTCCCAAGCTAAAGAGATTTTTCTGCCTCAACCTCCTGAGTATTTGAAATTACAGGTGCTCACCACCATGCCCAGATAATTTTTGTGTGTTTTTAGTAAAGACAGGGTTTCACCATGTTGGCCAGGTTGGTTTTGAACTCCTGATTTTAAGTGATCCACTAGCCCCAGACTCCCAAAGTGCTGGGATTACAGACATGAGCCACCTCGCCTGGCCTACAAATGTCTTTTTAACAAATTTATACATGAATGAATGTCACAAAAATCTAAATGCATTAACGCATTTGAAATATTAAAGCACATCAATTTTCTCACGGTATTTCACCATTGCTGTGTCTCCATTTTATTTTTTTTCTGGTTGATGAATGCACAAAATAGCATGTCCACTGTGAACCACACACACCTTCCCTCCCAATGAGATGCAAGAGCAGAAAGAGCCTAGAGTGTAGAAGGGTGCGCTTGAAAGGGATGTGGAATCAGGGAGGAGCCGTTCAAGGGCATTCGGAGGTGAGCCATGTGCCCCATTCTGTCAGAAGACTGCATGATTGTGAACAGCTTCCTCTGGGGGCCAGCACCAAAGGGACAACTAGAAAAAGCCAAACGAGGAGGTCCAGGAGAGAAGATGGGGGTCCCTCTGACCCATGCAAGCTGGGGAAGGGGAAGGGAATGGTTCAAAAGCTGTTGGAAAAAAGAGAGGACAATAATAGAATCCTAGGCCCAAAATGGTATCCTAGGCCTGTAATCCCAGCACTTTGGGAGGCCCAGGTGGGCAGATCACCTGAGGTCAGAAGTTTAAGACCAGCCTGGTCAACATGGTGAAACCCTGTCTCTACTAAAAATTCGAAAATTAGCCGGATGTGGTGGCATGCACCTGTAAACCCAGCTACTCAGAGGCTGAAGCAGGAGAATCACCGGAACCTAGAAGGTGGAGGTCGCAGTGAGCTGAGATTGTGCCACAGCACTGCAGCCTGGATGACAGAGCCAGACTCCATCTCCGGGAAAAAAAAAAAAACAGCAACCAAACTGAATCCTACAGAGACACCTGGAGGTCTCTCCTGGTATTGTGTATTTGTTCTCACATAACTCATCCAACCAAGGATGTTGGAAGTACCTCCTTGTGTTCCTTGTCTCTGCTAATGTATAAAATATGTCATCTTGTTAAGCAGACGTGAATGAGGGAGGAAAAGTCATAGAGTAATAGGAGGATGGAAGCTCACCTAGGCTCCAGGTTTTGAGGTGCTGAAAACAAACATTAAATAAACTGACGACGTGTCTTCACCCAGGAGAAAGCTTTTCGTGGCCTGTGTTCCCCGTGTCACCACGGTCACTTGCGCTGAGAAGGTCGCCTGTCACTAGAGCTGCCCCGGAGCCGTGTCTGCTCCTTCCTCCTGTCCTCTTCTGTTCACTCAGAGCATCACGAAGAAGATGTGGGTGATGTGCACGCATTTCAGAGACAAGCTCTTCTCTCACCCCGATCAGTCTACGGATTCCTAAGAATGACTGGACACTGCCTTCCCCTCTCTCTGGGGTGAGGCCGTCAGCACAGGGCGGTGAGGCAGCGAGGCAGCCCTTGGCCCGAGCCCTGCGTGGTTCAGAGAGCCTGGACTCTCATCCCACAGTTCACTTCCTGTCAAGAGCCAGTGCACACCCTGTGGTGCCAGGATCAGCACAATTAACCTCTCCTCCCAATATCTTAACAATAACTCTTTACGTGTTTTAAAGGCTTTTATTGATGTGTACTTTTCTTATCTCATGATTCACCGATTTTCAGCATAAAATGCACTGATTCTAGAGTAAATTTAGAACTGTGCAACCACCACCATCCAGTGTCGAGACATTTCCAGGTGTCAGGGTCCCAGGCACTGCCTGTTTGCAGAACTTGTCCCAGTCCAAGCCTAAGAAACCAGTAATCCACTTTCTGTATCGATCTGGAAACATACATTCCTCTCATGTTTTTCTTTGTAAAACATCTTCGCTGTTTTTCAAGGTCCCAGGCACTGCCTGTTTGCAAAACTTGTTCCAGTCGGAACCTAAGAAACCGTAATCCACTTGCTGCATTGATCCGGAAACTTAAATTCTTCCAGGTTTTTTTTTCTTTGTAAAACCTCTTTGCTATTTTCCGTATTCGTTTATTAATTCTAATGCTCTATCCTTTCCTTAGAGATTCATTTTTCACATATTCCCTTTAGACCCACAATGCTTGGTTACTGGGGAAACGAGGTACACTTAAGCAGTATGTCCTTCAAAACGCTGAGCACGGCATAGAGTGAAGGATGGAATGACACCTAACATTAACTCAGAAAACCGTGTTCAAGATGATGGTTTTGGTCTACGGATGACGAAGGAGAGGAAGACTGTGGTGGCAAGCAAATAGGCTGGTGGCGGTTTTGTTCATTTTTGTTGGCTTAGTTTTGGAAGGAAGTTTCCACTCTGTGCTATAGTTTTGTACAGGATTGAAAATAATTTCATAAAAATGGTGTCTGACATGCACACATATGTTTATTACAGCACTGTTTACAATATCAAAGACTTAGAACCAACCCAAATGCCCATCAGTTATAGACTGGATAAAGAAAACGTGGCAAATATACACCATGGAATACTATGCAGTCATAAAAAAGGATGAGTTCATGTCCTTTGCAGGGACATGGATGAAGCTGGAAACCATCATTCTCAGCAAACTAACACGAGAACAGAAAACCAAACACCACATGTGCTCACTCATAAGTGAGTGTTGAACAATGAGAATCCATGGACACAGGGGAACATCACACATTGGGCCCTGTTGAAGGGTTGTGGGGAAGCTAAGAGAGGGTTAGCAGGGAGTGGGGGGATAGGGGAGGGATAACGTTAGGAGAAATACCTAATGTAGATGATGGGTGATGGACGCAGTAAACCACCATGGCACATGTATACCTATGTAACAAACATGCACGTTCTGCACATGTACCCCAGAACTTAAAGTATAATAAAATAAACACTTTAAGTATAATAAAATAAATAAATGGTGTCTGAATAAGCTTAGCAGAAGACTGCCAACTAGTTAGCTAACATAAAATTGTGAATATGACTTAAGGCATGAGCTCATGTCTGCATGTCACTGCCAAACTCACTGAGGGGTGGGCAGGTCATGCGGACAACATGTGGCTGATAGGCTGATCTCAGGCACTCCTATGTACTTTTCTTCCCACCAGCCAAGTCATTAGCTTTGTGTTTCTTCTAAAACCAGCGTACAAAGCAGTAGCAAAGTATATCGTCCTTGAAGAGACGGTGTCTGGATTCTAGTTCCAATTTTCCTCAAGGTTTTAAACATAGAAGATGCTCTGTATATACGGATGAAGCTCGGTAGTTGGCATGAAACCTCACTTGCTCCACCCCTTCCTAAGTAAAATACTGTGGGCATGCACTGGCAGATGAAAGCAGGCAGATTTCAAGGTGAAATAGCTTTTAAAAAAAAAAAATATATATATATATACTATCAATTTTACATAATTCACAGCTTTCATCAACTTTCCAGTAAACCAACAACTCCTATTTCTGATTGTGTTGAAGCTTTCATTGCACATTAAAAGAACCTTTGAGATGGTTACAGAAAGAGGATAAATGACTTCCTCTCAACCTTACTGGCCTATATCCCCATTAAACACACACATCGGACCGCACTGTTCCTCATAGGGCACTCACCGACTACCTAAGAGACGCCGGACAATTTGGTAGATGCCGACAGGACGTCAGGAAACAGAAAAACAGACCCTGCCTTTAAGGAGATCCCTGCCGTGCAGAGGAGGCCAGGAGGTAAATACACACAGACTGTTCAGTGAACAGAGAAGGTTTCCAGCCTCATTCGAGAATTAAGGCGGGGTGCAGCCGGAGGAGGTCAGAGTAGAATTTCTGCAGCCATTCTGTTCTCGACCTGACTTGCAGCAAAGGAGAAGAAAGGGGCTTTCAGAAATTCACTGACGAATTCGCCAATGCTGGTAATTTCCCTGCCTCATATCCCCTCTTCAGAGAATGACGAAGGGCTAACTACCATTACAGTGTTGCAGCCACCACAGTTATCCACAGGACCTGGAAAAGGGGACCTCCCCACCAACTGGGAGATACAAAACATGTTAAAACCTGGTATATTCCATGAGGGAAACGTAGCCTCGTGCTTACGTTGAGTCCTGGTGTTCTTTCTCTCGTTTACACCCATTGTTTCCCTTCACTTATTGGGTGCTTTGGCCATGACACGATCCCAGCACACTTCAGGAGGCAGCAGAGCAGAATAAACCTGAAGACACAGGCTCCCGCGGGCACCGACGTGGCAGCGTCTCTGCACCAAGGAAGAACATTCTCAGGTTCATTTCACCTTAACCATCTCTCTGGAGACCTTCTCTCAGAAGACAGTCCCATTCTAAGGTACTTGAGTTAGGGCTTCAGTGTATGAACTGGGGGAGGGGCATGATTCCCCGCTCCATTGCAATGGAGCAGCTTAATTTTAGTCTCGACCCGTTACTGCATGGTTCCGTTTCACGTCGGTGTTTTGTACAAATGTTTATTTTCAACAGATTGCCGCTCCTGGGGGTGCCCAGCTCTGCAATGCGCTTCTGAGCGTCATCCAACAAGCTCAGGCCTTTCCATTTTCTTTTCCCAGGAATTTTATAAGCCTCATGTTTATAGCATGAAATTCTATCCCCTCCTTAGTGTCTGCACCTGGGCCCTCACTGATATTCCTAAGGATGACTTTCCAAGAGCAGATGCTCGTTGCATCTTCTGGAGGCTGGCGGGTCCTACAGTCTCCATTACATTCTGTCTCCTTCACTCTCATCTCGGTGGCTGCACATTTTTTGTGCATATTTCTATCTTCCTCTCATTAGGTTTTAAATTGTTTTGAGGAGAGGAACTTTTTCATTTATTTCTGTGCTTTTAATTTATCTAATTCAGTGGTTTGCTTATAACAAAGTTCTATAGAGTTTGAATAAATAATGTAGAAGCGTATTCTTTATCACCATCCCTTACGAATCAGTATTCAGCAACTAATTCATGAGACTATCACAGATTTCTGGCAAACATGACTTAAAAACTAAAATAACCTCTTTATCATATCAGACACAACAGACACTACAATCAGCTTTCATTATTTTTCAGCACAAAGAATCTCTAATTTAGAGATTCTAAATCTCTAAATTATGGGTGGTTTTCCAAAAGCTTTTGTGTTATTTGAAAAGTGAGACATAAAAGAGAAAGACGTTTCTCGTACAAACAATCACAAAAAAGCGTGATGAGGTTTCTAGGGTTAGGTTTAACCCGATTTCACTAGACTCGGTCTGCACTAATACTTCCCAGAATGCAAGAGCCTGGCATAAGGACCCATGAGGAAGTAAGAAGCAGTTTGCTTATCACAGGATGGTTCAGGGTTGCCGGACAGGAGACCAGAATTCAGGGTCTACCCTGGGCTGTGCTCAGTGGCAAATCTTTTTAGTTCTCTGTTTACTTCACTCATAACAGAATGTGATCTTTATAATCTTTGTTTTGTAAAAAATAAGCTCCAATGTTTTGTGATTCTGTGAGTGTGTGGAGTGTGAGTGTGTGTGTGTGAACCAAAACACCAAACAGTGGTCAAACGGCTGATTCTCACCATTACATTTATGAAGGCAGTTGGCCAAGTCCCCAGCTGTGATAATTCTGGGATTGATTTTCAACTTTGTAAACTGAGATGGGAGAAGATGTGGCCGAAGGGCATTTAGAGTTCCAAAAGGAAATAAGGACATCAACCATAAAACCCATCATTTCCGTCTCTCAGCCCTCCCTGCAAGGGTGTCACTGTGTCTGAAAGAGTCCACTTTTCCTTTCTTAAATGTAAGACAAAATGAAAACAAAACAAAGCCAGAGGCTATTGTTTCCTGAAGCAGAAAATTAAAGTAGTTTATAATTCCTGCTAAGAGAATTTATGATTTTTTAAAAAACAAGGAAGGCCTTTCTTTGGTTCTAGTAAGAGAGGAACCAGTCTACTCTTCAGAGGGGTATTGTTTTTTGAATATGTTGCGAAGCTTGCTTTTGAAAACTGAGTAGGTTGAAGAATTTGGCTATCTAGTTCCGGAATATGTCTATTAATATCAGTTATTGAACAGGAAGTAAAGGTAATAAAGTTCAGAATTGTAAGTAAACTGAAAACAGGCACTGTCAGAGTGACTTTCTTTTACATGGAGCAGTTTTCCACTTTGTGTAGGCCACAGAATTCACTCAAATACCTACTATGCACAGGTGAGTATATGTGACCAAGCAGAGCCTGACTTCTGAGGAAAAAAAATAGTTAGGTTCTTCTTCTCTCCTACCATTCGAAGCAGGTGGGTTACAGACACCTAAAGGGGCTGAAAGAGGTACGTACCTATCTCGTAGATTTAAACACAAAATAACCACATAAGCTTGAACAACATACTCAGCTCCTCTGGGGTTCGGGATTTGCAGAACAGCGAGATTGTTGCTTACAGGAGATAATCTCTCCTAACTCTAGGATGCTTGAATTAAAACTGGGGGATAAAGTCCCACATCAAGTAGCATAATATGATATTGGCATTGGGGGTTTGTTTGACACCACACTAAAAGTTATTTAATTAACCTTCTACGGACTTAAAAGTGTTTTTTTTTTTCTATCGACTTGATTTTTAAAAATTATTTCTTGTTCTAAGTAATTTTTTTTGTAAAACCTGTAGCATACTTGCTCAAGATCCTGCACCATTGGTTCAAAATGTATTCTTTTTTCTTTTTGTTATGCAGACATATTAGTTTCCCAGGGAGGCTTCTGAAATGGTAATCTCACGAAAGGGGCAAAGATAGTTTTGCATAGCTTTTCCCTGAAGCACATTCATGAGGAATGTTCTAGGGCTCAGCCTAGAACCAGGGAAGACCACAGCTATTCTGCCTGCACTAGAAGTGGTGACATTTATCTCAGGAAACCTCCTCAAGTCCAGCCACTCTGCCCGTCAAGGATGTAGGTTACTCAAGGTCGGTGTGTTCTCACGGTCAGTTTACCTTTCTGTACCACACCTGAGCTTCAACAAATGCCTTCACACCACTGTTCACATGGGAAACGTATTTGCCTTCGGCTCTAAAGAGAGAGTTCACCAATGTATTTAGCATATCACGCAATATTTAGAAAATAGATTTGTTTTCCCACTTGCTGACTTTGAAGTCAGAAGTACACAAACACGCTGTGAAACATGGAGCTGCCATGAAAAGCTGTCTTCTCCGAGGGAAACATACGTGTTCTTTCACTAAAACAAGTTAAAGAATGATGTCCGAAGCCCATTTGATAGAAACTGGCCTTTCAACTCTGGGGTACCTTTTTCATCTCTACTGGAAATTGGATTTTTTTTTTTCTTTTCTCTCTCGCTCTTTTTTTTTCTATTTATATGTCTAAGGCCCTGAGAAAAGTCTTTCATCTGAAAATTCATAGACTATCCTCTTTAAAATGCATGGCAGGAGATCTGAATACCTATCTTGGCAGATTTTCCTAAAATTCCCTCTGTTCAGTTTGTTTTGAATTCTTCTCAAAGAAGTTTTACAAAATACAAAATGCTAATAGTCCCTCAGACCGAATTGCAGTTTCCAAGTCTCATATTCATTAAATGGGCTCCATGTACGGCAGGTGGAGGGTGGGAAGTGTGACCAGGAACAGTGTGAACTGATCTGAACTTGCAACCCAAGCCAGGAAATCTTGTTTGATATAGAATATTTTGGAACTGGCTATTAATATATATTTGTCAAGTTTGAAGTTGCACTTTTTTCAATTTTTGAAATCAAACACTGAAATTTCTGGATTCTGATCATCTCATAGTGCTCTAGAAAATAACTAGAATTTTAAAAACATGTAAGAAAATACTCTATTGGAATTAGTTTAATTTGAATCATCTGATTCCATTCCATTCAATGTAACCCTATTCTAGTCCCCTCGTACGCCCTTCTATGCTGTTCTACTCTAGTCCTACCCTACCCATCCCACCTCCTCCCATCCATCCCATCCCATCCTATGTCATCCCATCCCAGCCCATCCCACCTCATCCCATCCATCCCATCCCAGCCCATCCCATCTCATTCCATCCATCCCATCCCATTCAGCCCATCCCATCCATCCCATCCCAGCCCATCCCACCTCATCCCATCCATCCCATCCCATTCATCCCATCCCATCCATCCCATCCCAGCCCATCCCACCTCATCCCATCCATCTCATCCCATTCAGCCCATCCCATCCATCCCATCCCAGCCCATCCCATTCATCCCATCCCATCCCATCCCATTCATTCCATCCCATCCCACCTCATCCCACCTCATCCCATTCATCCCATCCCATGTTATCCCATCCCATCCCATCTCATCCCATGTCATCCCATCCCATCCCATCCCATCCCATTCATCTTATCCCATCCCATCCCACCCCACCTCATCCTATCTCATCCCATTCATCCCATCCCATTCATCCCATCCCATCCCATCCTACCTCATTTTATTCATCCCATCTCATGTCATCCCATCCCATCCCACCTCATCCCATGTCATCCCATCCCATCCCATCCCACCTCATCCCATTCATCCCATCCCATCCCATCCCACCTCATCCCATTCATCCCATCCCATGTCATCCCATCCCATCCCATCCCACCTCATCCCATGTCATCCCATCCCATCCCATCCCACCTCATCCCATTCATCCCATCCCATCCCACCTCATCCCATTCATCCCATCCCATGTCATCCCATCCCATCCCATTCATCCCATCCCATCCCATCCCATCCCATCCCATCCCATCCCATCCCATTCATCCCATCCCATTCATCTCATCCCATTCATCCCATCCCATCCCATCCTGCCATATTCAAATTACATCATCAGACCCTCAATATGCTCAGGGCAAAATACTGGAAATTGTAGGAAACAAAGTAATTGTAATGCTGTCAGAAGGCAATATATATATACATATATATATATATATACATACATACATACATACGTGTGTGTGTGTGTGTGTGTGTGTGTGTGCTTCTGCATGGTTAGGACTTTCCGAACAAGCTTTACTGGGACTTGGTTAACTGACAAGTCTCGTGAGATACTGAAGAGTTTGCCTCCAGGACGCCATGGGTTTTCATTTCAGGAAGATGTGATTTACAGCTCTGGGAACATACAAACTCAGTTGTAAACTCAGAGGTGCTGATTTCGTCTCTACCCCGCACCTCCACATTTATTTACATTTTAAAAGGTGAGAATCCAGAATTCTTCATCTTCCCAAGGAATTTCCTTACACTAGATAGCAAAGGTTTTCCCCCTTTCTCTGGAGGGGAGATGGCACAGCGATAGCCCTATTCCTCACAGGTTGCATGGGTCCTGATACAGACAGGGCAACATCTTCCTCCCATCACTTCACCCCAAGTCAAGGAAGGACAGGGGCCAGGAAAACCAGAGCAGTGATTGCTGTCAGTAGAAAGGTTGTCTGTCCCTGAGCCAGAAACCTCAAGTCCACTTTCAAAATAATACAACATATTGATTGATTGATTGATCTGTCAGTAGGTCAATGGTAGGTGATTAGAGATTAAAAACTGTCCCTACTATTGACCCCAGGGAGTTGGCTCCACAATTGGAGAAATAAGTAGATCAGAAGGCAAATTTTAAGTATCCTAAGAAAAGCAGTAACTAATTGCTGTGGAGCACATTCAAGGAAAGAAAATTCCAAACATCAGAGGCTAATCTGAGAAGATTCCTCAAAGTCCTTTGTTCTATCAAATGACCTAAAGTAATAAGGAGACTTCAACAAAGTAAAAACAGAAGTAGCAGAGAAAAATGAATTCTCTCAATGAAGGGAATGAGGTAAACCCATTAAGCAAAGTTTGCTAGAGAGAGCTTAATTATATTGTAGCTTGGTGTCTAGGAAAAAGGGAATTGGAAAGATGGAGACTGCGTTTTGGAGAATAAAAATAAAAATCTGAGAAGTATCAGTAGTTTTAAATAAATTGGGAGCCATTTCAGATTGTTGAAAGAATGACATAACCAGAGATATATTTTTTTGTGTTTTGTATTCTTAAATTATCTGGTGCTATCTGAGTGAACCTAGTATTCTAGATGGTTGTTTATATTATTTAACTGTAACCTATAATATCTGTTTCAAGTTACCAAATATTATTATTTGATCTTTTGTGACTGTTCAGTCATCTAATGTTAGTAGAAGAAAGCTGGTCAGTTGCTGAAAAATGTTGTGAAGGAATATTGACTCATGTCTCAAAATGGGAATCCATTTGAATTGCAAAATTATCAATTTCAGAAATATATAATTAATAACCCATTTCTTTTAATATATATTTTTGTGTTTGAGATGTTTAAACCATGGGTTTCCTGAAATCCCAGAGCCTGCTTTTCTTCACAAATACAGTATTGTCATCTGTATTTGTGAAGATGACATCATGCTTTGCCATCATGCTTGGTACACTGGCACAGATCATTAATTCATAAACTTGATTTTCATTTGGCAGTTTGGATGAAAGGAAAGAAGAAATGCAGTTTGTTCAGGAGATGGCAGGAATCTCCCATTTTATCTTGTCAATGTTTTATTTTTGTTCCTTTTTCTTGACACACTATCTGAGTCTTGTTGGAAAACCTGAAGATGGGTTTCTCATGGCAATTCATGAATTTGTTTTTAAGAGACTGATATGGTTTGGCTGTGTCCCCACCCAAATCTCATCTGGAATTCCCACATGTTGTGGGAGGGATCCGGTGGGAGGCAACTGAATCATGGGGACAGATCTTTCCCATGCAGTTCTCCTGATAGTAAATAAGTCTCATGAGATTTGATAGTTTCATAAGGAAGAGTTTCCCTGCACAAGCTCTCTTCTCTTGTCTGCTGCCATGTGAGATGTGCCTTTCACCTTCTGCCATGATTGTGAGGCCTCCCAGCCATGTGGAACTGTGAGTCCATTAAACCTTTTTCTTTTGTTGTAAATTGTCCAGTCTTGGGTCTGTCTTTATCAGCAGCTTGAAAATGGATTAGTAGAGGAACATATAAAAGAAAATAACTCTTCATAATTTTACTTTTTTTTTCTTGTGACTAGCAGATATTAGGGTTTCAGGACATTTGTTCTAAATTAGTATAAAAGAATTTTAAGTACCATTTTTTGTTTTTCGAAACTTTTGAGTAGGTTGTCTTTACCTTTCAGCTTCTCCATTCATCAAAATATGATAATTTAAAATTATCTACATTCACTTGTAAATTAAGATGTCTTTTGTTTAGATACCAATGTGCATTGTATAAATCAATATATATATGTTTCTTATATTTCTAAATTACTTCTATTTAAGGTTTTGTATATGCATATTGCTGATATATGAATATGTATATATGTGTATATATCTAATATATAGTACTTGTATCAACTCTATGCTGTTGGATGAACATGAAGTATAAAATGCTATGAAATCAGCATAAATATGAATTGGTCTTTGCCTTAAAGTAACCTATCAACTACTGGCATACGCAAAATAATGTTAAAACTCCCTAATGCAGCAAAAAATATTTGGCAAAGGAGTATTTTTTATTAAATGACTAAGAGCCTCATTACTATGCTGGACAGAAACCTTATGAATTGAAAAATGCAAATTTTTAACTTGGAAGTAAAATGAATCTCTTTAATTTCAGCGTGTTTACAAATCAATGTTTCTCTCATGACATGTGACTTTATAGAACCTAGGAAATATTTACAACTGAATCTGAGGACACAGAAACATTTGGTGAACTTCATCAGAAAAATAAACAGAATTGATATACTCTCTACCAGGTGATCAGGAGCTTTCGACCGAGAGCAATTACTGTTAAGAAGTTGGATATCACTGATCATCAGAGAAATGCAAGTCAAAACGGCAATGAAATATCATCTCATACTAGTTAGAATGGCTACTATTAAAAAGTCAAAAAATAACAGCGATAAGGTTGCAGAGAAAAGAGAACACTGACATGCTGTTGGTGGGAGTATAAGTTAGTTCAACCATTGTGGAAAGCAGGGTGATGATTCCTCAAAGAGCTAAAACAGAACTACCATTTGACCCAGCAATCCCACTACAGGGTATAAACCCAGATGAATAGAAATAATTTTGACCATAAAGCCACATGCATATGAATGTTCATTGCAGCACTGTTCACAACAGCAAAGACCTGGAACCAACCCAGATGCCCATCAATGACAGATTGGATAAAGAAATGTGGTACATGTACGCCATGGAATACTATGCAGCCATAAAAAAGGAGATCATGCCTTTTGCAGGAAAATGGATGGAGCTGGAGGTCATTGTCCTTAGCGAAATCACATAGGAAAAGAAAACCAAATACCACATGTTCTTACTTGTAAGTGGGAGTTAAATGATAAGAACTTATGAACACAATGAAGGAAACGACACACACTGGAGTCTACTTGAGAGTGGAGGGTGGGAGGAGGGAGAGGAACAGAAAAGATAACTATTTGGTACGAGGTTTAGTATTTCAGTGACAAAATAATCTGTACAACCGACCCCTATGACATGAGTTTACCTATACAACAGTCCTGCACATGTTCCCTAAAACCCAGAATAGGAGTTTAAAAAAATTAAATACCTGAAACTCAAAATGAAAAAAATAGTAAGTTGGTAAAACTTTTTGGGGATAAGTTTTTTTATTTCTTTACATTTATATATCATATTTTTTGTAAACTCTTAGGGAAATAAACTTTTAGCTGTGGAAGAAGAAAAAATTCAAAAAACAGAATTAATGTTTTATTTAGGATCTGCTGTAGATAAATAAATTGTGTGTGTGTGTGCGTGTGTGTGCGCGCGCGCATGTGTTTGGTAGAAGGATTGTCTGAAACTGAAGAGAGACGCTGGAGTACAACAGTACAGAGATGAATGACATCTGGACCGAAGGCAGATTATCACTCGACTCGGGTTTTCTCCTCTTACTATGCCATGAGTTTACAGAGAACATGAAATACAAAGAGAAGCACACAGGACTTCTGCTTCTGCCCACAGTGAATGTGCAAGTAGCAGTGAAATGTAATCTGACTGAACTAAATTAATATCAGACTCTAAACTTTAAAGGGAGAAAAATTAGTAGAGATGAGAGAGATTTCAAGGACAAGAAAGTGCACTACTAAGGACCTTGTGTGAGATCACAGAACCAAGAGAAGCAGAAGCAACATTTTAACTTTGGCACCTGATTTCCTAAGTATGTTCTCTTAGCCATTTATGTTATTTCTAAAACCACATATCCTATGTTTGATTGTTATTGGATCCATTAAAGTATCCCTATTCTTGACATTATATGTAACACTAGTAGAGAAAAATTCATATTGCATTAAAATTATCTTTCTGTTTCGTATTTGTCTCGAGCTATAATTTGAAAGAAGAGAAAAATGCATATATCTTCAAATAACTTTAACATAGTATCTAGTAATATTATCTATTATCTATCTACAAATTACCTATATTTATCTATTTATATATCTGTCATCTATCTATCTATCTATCTATCTATTTATCTATCGTCTCTTTATCTTTGAGTGAAATAGAAAAATTAGTTTCTATGGACCATTTAACTGCATGTATGTTAAAAGACCTTTGAAAAGTAATAAAATTATTTTTGACCTCAAGTGAAGCCTTTTCTGAGTAATGAAATGATTCGAAAATCAGGAATACTTAACAACCATGGCACTGTGTAAGTGATGCTCACTGCTAAGTACTTCATGTTCATTGCTGGATCTAATGGGAAGAGCTATCCAGTGGGTTACATATCAAATTATGCTCATCAACAAAAGACACCTTTTATTGATTGTGTCAATATTGACACACCTATTGACATGCTTTAATTATCAAGTAGGTTTTCAATAAATCAACCACCTTCATATCCCTTCCCACAGAGATCCAAAAACGTCCCTGGAAAGATGAAATACGATTTTGAGTTTTATTCTCACTCAACTAAGCATTTAAATTCCCCTTTGGTAGGCAAGACGCAAGGAACTGGGTCACAGCCTGTTTGAATACAGATGGAGAATGCCAATTTTAATTTTGCTCATCTTCCAAAGGATCACACTGGAGGTTAATAGAATCACACAGAATAATGAAGGAGAATGTCCAGATACATTTTATTAAGGAAACATGACCTCTTAAAATTCAATTATATATGTTCTCAGTAAAGAAGTTTAACTCAATTATAACGATTTGTCAAAACTGTGCATAATTAATCATTGCAGAACTCCAAATTCATGATGGCATTACTCTGAAATCTGCTCACTTTAAAAAAGCTATTGGAAAATAAATCTTTAGTCTCTAATTTATCAACCCTTTAGAATATCTGTCAATTAAAACTTTTGCAAAGTACTTGTTAACTCATTTTACATTTTAATAATCCATTAATGAAATGTGTAAAGTTATGATGGTTTCTTTCCTGTACCTGTGGGTGCACAGACACGAGGTGATTAGACTCCTAGTGATGTGCAATTGTACATTATTCACTCATTTTTCCTAATTTTTCTCTATTTTACATGACAATAGTATTCAACACCCTCCCATTGCCACCTATTTTTTTAAACATAATGGTTATTCTTATAGTCCACTTACTATAGGTTTTATTTCCATATATAATTATCTGTTGCAAAATTATACTATCTCTAAATCACCGTATGCTACAGGAATGGCTTTTCTTGCCCTTCTGGCATTTGTGTGGATTCTGCTTATGGCTGAAAACATCTTTGCCTCCCCTGACCTGGTGGGACTCCCATCATCATTCAGGATTCAGTTATGAGACCACCTGCTTTTCAGGAAAGCGTATTCTGAGCCTCTTTTGTGCAAGTCCCTGTGCTTAGTCAGATGATATTATTTTTATATAAAATCCAATTATTTCTGCAATTTGAATTCCCTGTGTCCTTGCCGGTACCTACTGCCAGGTTGAAGGCAATTGTGCAGGTGAGCTCCCTATGCGCTGATTCACAGTTCGATCCCCAGTAGTTCGCAGAATGTCCAGCACACAGGTTGGTGTCAATAACATCTGATGAATACAAAACTATGACATCTATGAACTTTCCTCGCAGAAATCTAGATGTAGCTGTGATGATTTTTCTGTGACTGGATCACATAAGTCTCCTCTGTGACCTGAATTTCCAGTCCAGTTTAAGATAATTAATCCTTAAGAATAGGGCAAATCTCTATTGTGGCTTGTTTCATTTGGCTCCAGATTAAAATAAGCAGCAACTCCTTCAAAATTCATCAGTAACCCATGTACTTAATGTATTCAACTTCAAAACAATTATAAAATTGCTATATTTTTGACAAAGAATTGCTATAAGAAAAAGTTGTTTTTCCTTAAGATTTTTTGAAATCACAGTTTGTGCCAATTATGCTTTTATTTTATTTCTAAATGCCTTAATGAAAGAAATATGCAAAACATCAACAGCCATGGAACAATAAGCCTTTATAGATATCTTGGGAAATTTATTTTATTATGGCTTTATTGTAAGTATAAATCTGTTTTTGAAGCTGTAGCATTTGAAGCTCTCTGGCTGTGAGGGGCAAAACGCTTTCTTTTAAAGTATTATTTAGAAGGGATAATTTTCTTTAAAGAGCTCTTAAAAATTTTTTGCTTTTGTACTGACATTTCACTCCAAGCATTAATTTTTATTACAAATTCACATTTTAAAATTGATATCAAGTGATTAATGATTCTTCTCTTTCTCTCCCGTCATTTTCCCATTGTATTCCTGCATATGTTAAGCTCCTCAGCTCTGCAATCAGCTCTCTCCCCACTAGAAGGAAGCACTTTAAATTGTTTGTATATCGTTTTCTGGTTGTTTCCAACATGTCTCCAGCATGCCAATCAGGAATCTGAATATTAGCTACTTGGGAGGCTGAGGTGGGAGGATTGCTTGAGTCCAGGAGTCGGAGGTTGCAGTGAACTATGTTTGTACCACTGTGCTCCCACTTGGGAGCCAGAGTGAGAAAGCAAGACCTCATCTCCACAACAACAACAAAAAAACAACATTCATACTGCTATGTCATGATTCACAATTGCATTTTGGACTGCATGAGCCCGCTTACTGCCATAATAAAGCTGCCCGTTATAAAACGTGCAAATTGTATTTATTATACTGCTATTAGGGAGAAGGAAGTCTATTGTAAGAATTCTTTAGAAGTTGATAATTTGAGGATCCACCTTTATTTGTCATTATCATCTTCTGTGCTGAAATAATCCCCAGAGGAAATCCCAGGCATAATTTAATAGCTTTGCATCTTTGGGGCATTTCTATAAACTCTGCTAATCTCAGGGTCCCATGCAATTATGTTTAGGATATCCACCCCGAACAAGGATTTTATTACAAAAGGGGATGTGACGTGGAATGACCCAGCCCTGGTCTGGGCCCATAGAACATGGCTGTTGTGCTCATCATTCATTTTCCTCAAGACAAGCAATCGTGCTGCTTTTTCAGGGTCCTTATGCATATTATCACTAAGTAAATGTAACAGAGAAGTGTAATACTTTCTAGGGGGGGTTTGCTTGATACCAAAGAGTTTGAAAAAAGTGAGGTCCAACTTAGTGAATCCCTAATTGCAGAAAGAATAGATAACACTTATTTGGAGACAGGGATCCCGGCATCATGGTCCTTAAACCATTGCAAATGCGATCACCCAGAGAATTCTGTGTAATATCAGAAAATAAACCCAAACACTGCTTATATTTCTGCCACAAGCTTTCAAAATGTAATTTTTATCCTAAAGGTAAAATTCACAGAAGCAACAAAGTAGCAACTTTGCCTAAGCTGCTTTTAAACTATATTCCTTCAGGGAAAATGTGAAAGTACAGAATTAAAACGCTTAGCTTGTTTGTAGAGAAATGGAAGACCTCATAAAGGTACCATGTTGTACTTTTAGAGATGGAAACAGGTGTTTCATCTCTAACTGGGACAACAGTCACCACACTTCAAAGGGGGGTTGAAAATACTTCAAACAGCAGGTCCCTGCCTGACGCAGTCTCCACCTGCAAGCCGTTCCTGCCCTTCCCTTTCCTCCAACAGGACTGAGTCAGGCGCTGGGGTGACAAAGCAGCAGGAAGATTCCTGGGGATGCTGGAACCAGCTCCTGGAGAGGCAGCGAGAAGGGCTCACTCCTTCACTCGGAAAGTGCATCTAGGATCAAGTCACACCCGGATTATCCTCCTAGTCCCTTAGTCAACTGCGTGTCCTCTCCCCACATCCAAATCTACCATTTCTCTTGCAAATATTTATCAGGTAAATTAGGAAATGTCATCAGTCTGTATCCAGAGGCTGTGGAAATTACATGCAAATACCCCAAACTGAAAATCACAGCTTCTCAGTGCTCGTTTGTAAGTTGGAATCAAATCTAGCTTCCAATAGAAGGCAAGAACTGCAAAATATAAAATCTTAAAACATCCAGTTTGATTCTGCCAAATGTGCTGCTTAGTTGATGGTGGAGTAAAATAAGGGATAGGTGTGTGGCACATTTTATTTTTGTATCTGTATCTGAAGAAACATTTAAATCAGGAAAACTAAGCACCTGTAAAAACAAAGAGAAAACCTGTGCTCTCAGCTCAGAAATGAATCCCCGTATATACATGTTATTTTAAAATATCTATTTGACAAAGATTGTTTATATTCAGGGTGTGCAATATCCTTTAATATATATGGTGCAGGATTTTCACAGTCCAGTTAATTACCACATCCACAGCCATCCATGAAGTACATTAGAGCTCCAGAACTTGTCCATCTTCTAACTCAAATTTTGTATCCTTCACCATCTTCTTCCAATTCCTCCCCACTTCCTGCAGCCCCTGGTATCCACCCTTCCGCTCTCCGTTTCTAGGAGTACAAACGTTTTAGATTCTACATGTAACTGTGATCATGCAGTATCTGTCTTTCTGTGCCTGGCCTGTTTCACTTGACCTAAAGTCCTCCAAGTTAACCTATGTTGTTGCAAATAGCAGGGTTTCCTTGCATTTTTAACAGCTGAATAATATTCCATTGCATGTGTATACATACTTTAAATTCTGTGGAAAATGTAAAATATGGAACCAAAGGTGAAGATGGGATTATTTATTTATTTATTTAGAGATGGAGTCTTGATCTGTCACCAGACTGGAGTGCAGTGGTGCAATCTTGGCTCACTGCAACCTCCGCCTCCCGGCGTCAAGTGATTCTCCTGACTCAGCCTCCCAAGTAGCTGGGACTACAGGCACGCACGCCACCACTCCCAGCTAATTTTTGTATATTTGGTAGTTTCACCATGTTGGCCAGGATGGTCTCGATCTCTTGACCTCCTGATCTGCCCACCTTGGCCTCCTAAGGCAGTGGGATTACAGGCGTGAGCTACCGCACTCAGCCTAGTGAGATGGGGTTTTAATATGCTAAAATCAACACCTCGATATTACTCAGAAGACTATAACAGAATTCTGACAACATAACATCACTATGTGTAGGATATAATTAACTCAGAGACTCACTGCTGCTGCCAGACCACACGAGAAGAAATGCTAAGGGGAGTTTTCTAGGCTGGAAAACATCGATCATGAGAAACAAGATCTATGAGTCTTGAAATGATGAGTATTGAAAATGGTAACAATTTGTATAACCTAAAGATGCCTTTATTTCACATGTATTATTTAACAAGTTTTTGTGAAATATAAAATTCTGAGTTGGCCGGTTTTGTTCTTTTATTTGTATTTTTTAAATTTTCTTTTGGTATTTTGTTTAGAATTTCTACTTGTTCAATGGGGGAGGGTTAGTTTCTTAAAAGATAACTCCTCCACGGCCAGGCACTGTGGCTCATGCCTGTAACTCTAGCATTTTGGGAGGTCAAGGCAGGTGGATCACCTGAGGTCAGGAGTTCCATACCAGCCTGGCCAACATTGTGAAGTCTTGTCTCTACTAAAAATACAAAAATTAGCCGGGCGTGATGGTGCACACCTGTAGTCCTAGCTACTAGGGAGACTGAGGCAGAGGTTACAATGAGCTGAGATCATGCCACTGCACTCCAGCCTGGGTGACAGAGCAAGACTCCATCTCAAGAAAAACAAACAAAAAACAGTCTTCTAAATCCGAAATATAGCTATTCAAGTTATTGAAAAAAGCATAAACTTGTTCATTGAATATTAAAAATATCCATGTGTTAGCTAAAGAGCCAACCTAAGCAAGATGACATACATGGTTACCCTTGTTAAAAGAGCCACTTGATGCAGTTATGGAACAAAACTCAAAATGACAGAACAGTGTACACAACTTAGGATTTGGAATGAAGAATGAGAATACAATTATACAACGAAACTAGAAATAAGCAAGAGTCCCAGAAAGAAAGAGCTGCCACCCTGAAATGGAGCAACCGTGGGGGGTTTGATAAAGGGATTCTATGCGTGGAGAACCAGTGAGAGGTGTAAAATATCCCAGAGTCAGCGAAAGAGAGGAACTGTTGCCTTCCAGGTGGGGTGAAGACAAGGCAAGGGAGCAGTTACGGGAGCCCAGGAAGGTCTGTAGCTGGAGTGACAGCTCCAGGACAGGCGTATCGGCCGATGGTGACAGCTGCCATCAGCCACACAGCTCTGCAACTCAACGTGCTGGAGCCTCCCATCCCGTGAGCGTGGCCACACTCTGAGGGGAACACAGCCATGCCCAGCCTGCCCATCACAGCAGCCTCCCAAGCCCGGGGCAGGGGAAAGAAGAGTGCACAGCTGATCCAGACAGCTCGACAAAGAACACCCAGCGCAAACCATGAGCACGCCCTAGTTGCCATTGCGTTTTTCTAGAACTAAAGCAAAATATGAAAGCCCAGAAGATCTCAGTTTCTCAATTTCCATTCAGAAAGAACAGTGAAATTTACATTATTTCCTTCATCGTGCCTGTTCAGCAAGTAGATAGCTCTTTTTCCTTATTTTCCCTGTTTTGGGAGGTGCCAAAGGTATCCCTTTATATGTAGCTATATATGCAAGAGTCCACTGAATTATATACAGTTTAAATCTCTGCACACCTAGATAACCAGGCAATACTTATTGACTAAATTAATGAATAAGTAGATATAAATGCAACAGAAACATTTATAACTATTATAACACAGTAGGATTATCTAGCAAATTACATAGGTAATCATACAAAAAATACAATATTTCTGGGCAGGTGCCATGGCTCATGCCTGTAATCTCAGCACGTTGGGAGGCTGAGGGGGGCGGGTCACCTGAGGTCAGGAGTTTGAGACCAGCTTGGCCAACATGCTGAAATCCTGTCTCTACTAAAAATACAAAAGTAGCTGGGTGTGGTGGCAGGTGCCTGTAATCCCGGCTACTTGGGAGGCTGAGACAGGAGAATCACTTGAACCCGGGAGGTGGAGGTTTCAGTGAGTTGAGATTATGCCATTGCACTCCAGCCTGGGCAAAAAAAGCAAAACTTCACATCTCTCATGCTCTCTGTGTGTGTGTGTGTGTGTGTGTGTGTGTGTGTGTGTGTGTGTGTGTGTGTATATATAAAATATGTAATATATGTCATATATAATATGTAATATATATCATATATAATATATATGTGTAATATATATCAAATATAACATATATAATATATATAATATTTATATATACATGTGATAGAGCATACAATCTAGATAGACATAGACGGCTGTACCTTTAATATATTCACTGATGCTTCAAGGGCTACGGAAGGAGGCATTGGTTACACCCTCTTCCCTATTTCTGTCTCTTCTCAAATAAGGACAGGCTTCTTCCAGCTTCTGCTCTGTCCATGCACGCTAACCCGAGTGGCCAGGGACTCAGAACTCACCAAGCTGTGTGGTCAGTAGAGTTAGGGGTTAGGGTGCAGTGTATACAGCTGTCCTGTTTCACTCATTGACTGGAGACCTGCAGTCTCTTTTCCAACCTTCTCACCCTGTTCCTGCCTTAGGGACAGGTGGGCAGGCAGGGAGGACACTGAGCCCTGCTTCCTGCCTTTTTTCCTGCCTTAGTAACAGGTGGCCAGTCAGGGAGGACACTTAATCCTGCTCCCTGCCTTCATTCTCTCCCAGTTCCTGCCTTAAGGACAGGTGGCGAGGCTGGGAGGACACTTAGCCCTGCTCCTGCCTTGTCCTGCTCCTGCAGGTGCCCTGTGCCAACTCTTGGTGAGGACGTGCTGGAGTGCTCAGGGGAGCCTGCTCCCCCCAGCCTGGGATGCCACCCCAGATCTGAGGGCCACCTAGGCAGAGACTGAAGGGAAAGGAAGGAGAGGCCCGCTGCACCCTGGTTCTGGCTGCATTTTCTAAGCCAACTTTTTACAGTGGCTGAAAAGGCAAACCCAGTTTCACTGGCTATTGATAAAATGGATACTTTGCCAATCTAGCTATATCACTCAGTTGACACGGAACACCAGAATGGAGGGACAGGGACGGGGAATGGGGAGACTCAAATTTCTAATAACAAAACTCAAGTTTTTACAAGTTACTTAATTTTTACCAAGTCATGATTACAGCAAGAAAATCCTAAACTTCCTTTTCAACTCCAAAAACCCATAAATCTACAAAGTGTTAAAGTGGGGAAATACTTCCTCAAATAGAAATGAGACAAAAAGATTCTTGGCCGGTGTGGTGGCTCATGCCTGTAATCCCAGCACTGTGGGAAGTCGAGGCAGGTGGATCACCTGAAGTCAGGAGTTTGGGACCAGCCTGTCCAACACAGTGAAACCCCCTCTCTACTAAAAATACAAAAATTAGCTGGGCATGGTGAGTGCCTGTAATCCCAGCTACTCAGGGGGAAAAGCAGGAGAATCTCTCGAACCCAAGAGGCAGAGGTTGCAGTGAGCTGAGATCACACCATTGCACTCCAACCTGGGCAACAGAGTGAGACTCTGTCTAAAAAAAAAAAAAATTCTTAATTATCATTAACAATGATTACATATTAGTTTATGTTTATTAAGATATATTTAAATATCAATAGCTTAATAGCTGACATTATAATATTCTCAGCAGCCTTTTGGAAGATCACCCTTTTGGAAGGTTTTATACGGTCTTCATTTGTAATCCAACCTCACTGGTTGACGTTCTCCCAGATATTTTCATACAATCCCCATTAACACTCTGTCATGAATTAATAATCAAAATATATAATCCTGTTTTAATTCCTTGCTTGTTTTCCTAAATTCCTGGCTATTTATTAATGGACAACAGAGCATTATATTTGCATTTTAATTAACTTTTTTGCAGTTAATACTCATTCGTTATTGCCTTTGTATCTGCTCACAAACAATAGCTAATCCCTGACCTATCAAGCTAAACGTGAATTCCGTGATGGCTTTATCTTACCGTTTCTCATTCAGCGGAGGAGGCGGTACAGAGGCTTTCCTTCCTTCCTTGCCAAATGCTGCTTTAAATCAGGGCTCATACTGCAGGAACGCTCACCCTCTTAACCTGCAAAGCCCAGTTTTTCCACTTATAGTGCAGGAAATCCTGTGGAGATTGGGGGGCCACATGGAAATTAGTGGGGCGCTAACTGTGAGAAACACGCTCACCGGTCCCAGACCAAAGAATGGACTTAGAGGCACAAAGAAAAGCGAAAGTGAGACTTTTAATGACGGTCTGGCAGGACCAGGTGTCTGATGGGCAGGCTCAGTACAGTCACAAAAAGCAGTTAATTCATCGGCTGGTGCGCAGGCCCCTCCCCGGGTGCTCACAGGCTGAGGACTGTGGGGCCACGGGCTTCCCAGATGTCGTCTATTGGTCGTTGGCTGACGCCTTTTGGGGGTTTCCTTTAGGGTTGTCTTGCTGCATTTTGTGGCACCCCGTAATGCTTTGCAACCCTAGTCAGCTCGGGGGCTGTTCGAGTATTTGACCTATGACCTAGGTCGTGGGACCAACTTATAAAAACAGGTAAAGGGAGCTATTGCAGGCTAGTCAACTTTCATTCGAGGCTAAACTCCTTGGGTTGGGTGAGGGCAGCCAAGGTGGGGGGAGCTCCCCACAAGCTGGTGCTGGCTGCTAAGGCAGGGGCCTAGTACGTTCTGTTCTTGTGTGGTTTGCAGGTTCAAGCCTATTCGAAGCGCTGTTTTCTGGGAAATGAACCGTCATATACATTGTTCCTGGCATAACCAAACCCTTTCAGTGAGCTCATCACCGACCGCGCTCAGCAGATAGGATCTTTTCATTTGATGATACGCAGAATCAACATCACTTCAAGGTAAATTATAATCTATAGCTTTCTCTGTCGTGGACTCTGAAGTCTCCAGGGCAGCTAGAGCTGCTTCTTTTTGTTTTTACCATTTGCTTAGTGATGGATCAATCCCTAACATTCCTGAAAGACGGTCTTCAGCAATCAGCCTCCTTACCTGCAATAAAGGTGGCAAATATTACAGTCAGTAGTAACACCCAGCGAGACTGGTCAATACATGGGCTGGAGACAGGTTTTGAAACGCTCTTATACACACTGGACTTCAAATAGAAACAGTTTGATATGGAGACATTATCTCGTTTAATTTTTAAAATATGAAAACCATCACTTCATGCAAATATCAAATAAATCCATGCCAAAGATTTTATTTAGCTCAGTTAATGAGCAAACCAGTAAGGTGTTAAAACTCGTTCAAACGTCATTCAGGAAGTGGGGAATGCAGAGACCCTTTAATAAAGGATCGTGGGGATACGACTTCTGGGCTATACCTGGTTCATGAGACACAGGACAATCAAACAGCATCCTCTGGGTTATCTTCTCTATTGGGTAAAAAGTATTTGCCCCTCTACCAGAAAAAATACACTTAATAATCTCTTTCCCTACAGTGTTAGCAAATAGCCCATTCGATTAAAAAAAAAAAAAAAACCTCAATTGAAGTTTCAAGTCTAAGATCACGTTTTTACAAGTTTTGGACTATTTTTTCTGACAAAGTACTTTTAAAAGGAAAAAGAAAAAACAAAAAAGTACATCACAGCAAGGAAACGGTGGCTTCTGTGGTAAACTGGTGGGTGCTGGACCCGTCCAAATAGGAAACCCGAGTCTCCCTCAGGCTTCCAGGCTCCCAGTTGTGAAAACATAGTCCCAGCGTTGTCAGAGTTCTTATTTTCTTTCTAATTTTAGAAAACAGAAGTTTTTGGGGGCTGGATGCGGAGGCTCATGCCTGTAATTCCAGCACTTTGGGAGGCTGAGGCGGGCAGATCACGAAGTCCCGAGATCAAGACCATCCTGGCTAATACAGTGAACCCCCGTCTCTCCTAAAAATAAAAAATTATCCAGACTTGGTGGCGTATGCCTATAGTCTCATCTACTGAGGAGAACTGCTTAAACCCCGGAGGTGGAGGTTGCAGTGAGCCGAGATCACGCCTCTGCATTCCAGCCTGGGCTACAGAGTGAGACTCCATCTCGGAAAAAAATTTAAAAGACAGAAGTTTTTTTGAAAAAGTTTTTATTTGTAAAATACCACGAAGACCAAAACAACAACAACAGCAAAAACAGTCTCGGGGTTTTCGGGCCCCGATTTTCATCTTTTAAACAGCTCAGCATAGACTCGCCCTGGAGCAAGCTTTGTCCCGTAAGATAATAAACTTGGTTTGCTTTTGACCGTGCTCTTGTTTGCCAGAATCTGCCTCCTTGGTGTGTTGTTGTTGTTTTCCACAAAGGCAAGTTAGAAAATCAGACATTCACAATATATGCTTTCATGCCACAGTCCCCTGGGCTTCCTTGAAGCCTGAGTGCTGTAAATGTACAAAGCTGTGGCTTTTCCATTCTTCCCGGGTCTGTTTTCCGATGCTGCTGTAGGTGTTGGTCCCTGATGCTGGGAAAAACGTGGATCCCTGTGGCTGCTTGAAAATCCCTGGATTTCTTCTGTGGAGAAGCTTTGGACATTTGAGAGTTTGCAGAACCCAACAGAGCTCAGGTCTCACAGCTGAGTGGAGTGTCTGATGAACGGTCCAGCCTGGTACTGAACACCAAGGCCTTCTCCGATGAGACACCAACTTGGCGCACACCAGTGCCCTGGGCTTGCTGGGTTCGATGGCAGACTATTGAGGACAGAGAATCAACTGCTAACGCTCAGTAGGCAGGGAGTTCTGTAAGTATGTTCTCAGACCAAACTGAGGCTCAGGCTGCTGCTTCTTGCAGCCCAATGATAAGAGACAGATAAACTGGGAGAGAGAGTAACCAGATAGAGAGAGAATATCTCCAGACCAACTCAAAATTGCCACGTTTTCCAGCGCTTCTATACCTTCTAAAATGTCTGTGTGCAAGTTTGCATGCATCTAAAGACGTAAGTGATTAGCTTCTTGTAATCTACAGCTAAGGTCTGAGTCCTGAAGACCTTCCTCTGGAGCCTCTAAATTTACTTAAGTCTAGATGGGCCCAGGTGTTGGGTGATAACCCTTATCTTGTCCCTTGCTAAATCCTGGAGGTTTGGGGAGTTCCTTTAGGCCCTAATAAAAATTGTTTGTGGACGTCTAGGGAGTTTCTTCAGACGTCCAATAAAACCTTGTTTAATCTCAAATGGGTCCTGTTAAGAATTCCTTTGAGCCAGGCATGGTGGCTCATGCTTGTAATCCCAGCACTTTGGGAGGCCAAGGTGGGCAGATCTCTTGAGGTCAGGAGTTCAAGACCAGCTTGACCAACATGGTGAAAACCAGTCCCTACTAAAAATACAAAAATCAGCCAGGCATGGTGTCGCGCGCCTGCAATCCAGCTACTTGGGAGGCTGAGGCAGGAGAACTGCTTGAACCCAGTAGGCAGAGGTTGCAGTGAGCCGAGATCACGCCATTGCACTCCAGCCTGGGCAACAAGAGCGAAACTCCATCTCCAAAAAAAAAACCACAACAATTCCTTTGTTATCTTGTCATCCTTCAAGGCCCAGGAAAGTCCTGGTCAAAACTCTTGGTGGGCTTTTGTTACGTTCCACCTTTTGTATGAGGACAAGTGGCTCTTTCAGCTTTTAATATTTGATTTAACCACTCAGTCAGTGTTGAGACCTGGCCTCCCACAAGTGAAGAAAGGGTAACATTCTCCAAAAAGACCCACCATGGGCCTTTCTTAGTAAAATGTATCCAGAAAGGCAGGCAACTAGCCCCTTCTGAGGACATCACACAGAACCCCCATCAGCAAGACCAGGACTGTCTCTGCTAGAGGACGCTCCCACCAGCTTTTCCTCTCTTGGGAGCAGTAGATCCGCTTCTTTCAAAGTGACTCCTTCTCGCACCTGTTTACTTCGGACCATCTAAGCCAGGGAGCAGGTGCGTGATTACTGCCCTGTGACCGCTGGTACCAGTTGGCCGGGCGTCAGTATCTTCGGCTGCAACAAATAACTTGGAAGTTCTCTATCACATCATATTAAAAATGGTGCCTGGCATAGACCACCTATGTATGATTCAAAGCCATAAATGAAAAAGTAATCACATGCGTCTCACAGCACGGGAGGCTCTTCTGACAGCGGGAGTTTCCTTAAATCAAACGCAAAGGATGTGCTCCCCGGCGGTTGTCTTCAGTTTCTCCTTCGGATTCATTACTCAAGGTATTTTTAGATTTCTAAATAATTTGAGGAGTATCGTTCAGATTATTCAGTGACAGGAAATATGAAAAAGCATAAAAAATGGAGACCAGGAATTACATTTTCATGTATGCACTAATATTTACTAAACTTCGAATTTGTACCCCAACATGGGTCTTGCTGATGGACGCAGTGGGGTTCACAGAAGACAAAGCCTACGCTTTGCGGAACTCATTTCCAACAGGGAAGACAAACAGAATATACAACATACATTCAGTGATGGAGCATTCTTGCCTTGAAATATATGTGCTTGCTGAAATATTTATTACACATTCCTCAAGCAGTTCTTCAGTTTTGTTTTTCATTCTCTCCATGTCTGGTTCAAACAATCATCTCTCTCCTTCCTTGACATCCTCAACCAGAATTCCGGTTTTTAGTGGACTTGGGACATAATAATTTGTCTTCCAGTTAAGCAAATAACAAATTAGCAAGTAAAGAGCTGACGGCTAGACTCTGATTTTTTTTATCTTGCCCAAGTGCCTATCTAAGGGGTCTGGGGAGTCACCTCTACAAAGCACAAATTCTCATCAGATGGGTTTTATTTAACCCATGATTTACTTTCCCACATGACTCTGGCATAACATTATGAGACAAGAAGAAAATAAAAATATTTTACCCCAAAACGTGCCTCTTCACTGTGTTTTGAAATGACCCCAAAATGTGTCTCTTCGCTGCTGCATTTTGAAATGACCCTGCAAAGCTGTTCTTTGTGGGGGAAGTTTTGCTGCTGTAAAGAATCTCTATTAACATTACCTGGATCTTTTCCTCCCAGGCCCTTCCAATCCTAAAGAGATTAACTAAGATTTGAATAGGAAATATTTGTCATATATCGTCTCTAAGGGCAGCCACTGCAAAATTCGAAAGAACTTTGGTCTCCACAATCTTTATCGTAACCAGAACATTCCCTTTCTATGAATCCCAGGTCTTTATGTCAACCAAAAAATGTTTAAATTTACCTATAGCCTGCAAGCCCCTCTACCTCGCTTTGAGTGGTCCTGCCTTTCTGGACCAAAGCAATGTATGTCTTAATGCATTTGGTTGATGTGTCATGCCTCTCTAACATGTATAAAACCAAGCTGCGTCCTGTGTCCTTGGGCACGTGTTCTCAGGACCTCCTGAGGGCTGTGTCATGGGCTGTGATCACTCACATTTGGCTCAGAATAAATCTCTTCAAATATTTTACAGAGTTTGACTCTTCATTGACAGAGAAAATAAGAAAACTTCGCTTTAAGTGCCATGGAGTACCATTCCCGACATGGCACAGTTCTCCAAACCAACTGTCCCTTTCAAGCTGCATTTCTTAGCAGCTTACAGAATTTACATCCAACAAACTTGTACAACAGCTTTTTGCTTCTTGCTTTTCTAGGGTATTTCTGACCTCAGTGAGATTTGCTTCCAAGTTCTGCCCAAGGTTAGGCAGCATCAGGCTGGTAACTTTGTTACTACAAACCCCTAAAAGAGCTTATTAAATGTCACTGATGCTTTTAACTGTATTGCCCACTTCAGCCTCACAAGCTCTCCACATTTTCACATGCCCAATCAGACTCTCCTTTTCTACACTTCCACTTTATTTTCATGTTTTATTGGTCAATGAACATAAACTCAATTCCTAAGGAATGCTTAAGAGAAGACGGTATATCTTGCCTTTATAAAATCACAGGCTGATTTGATTAAACATGCCTGGCAAAAATAGAAAATTAAATTTAAAAAAGACTAATGTCAATTCGCTTGTTTACAAAATGGGAACCAAAGTTTTATTTTAAAATGTTATAATAAAAAGTAAAATTAGATAATGCAGTTCCTCAACAAGTGTGTCACTGCAAGCATATGTCCCCACAACTGATCCCTCAGGGAAAATGTGCCCCCACAATGTGCTATAAAATATCACTTTCTATGTGACATAAAATAATTTTAGGCCAGGCATGATGGTTCAGGCCTGTAATCCCAGCACTTTGGGAGGTCTAGGCAGGTGGATTACTTGAGGTCAGGAGTTTGAGACCTGCCTGGCCAACATGGTGAAATCCCAGCTCTGCTAAAAACACCAAAATTAGCAAGGGGGCAGTGGCACGTGCCTGTAATTCCAGCTACTTGGGAGGCAGAGGCAGGAGAATCACTTGAACCTGGGAAGTGGAGGTTGCAGTGAGCTGAGATCATGCCACTGCACTGTAGCCTGGGTGACTGTGATTCTGTCTCAAAAAAAAAAAAAAAAAAAGGAAGAAAAGCCAATCTTCAGTTATACAGTAGTGAGTTGATACTGGGGAGCCTGTTAATCTGTGATCTCTGGAATAATGGCTGGTAATCATTTAGCTAGGCCTACAGTTAGCAGAATTCACACCCCTCACGTCTCTTAACCTGGTGGCCTTTCATTGTTTTATAAAGTCAGTTTAGTCTGAAGAAGGGCTGTTATTATTGAAAGTATAAGCTAAATTTCACCCAACGTTAGCTTGGCTGAAACCTAGGAACGGCCAAGGGCAGTTTGGAGGCCAAAGAAAAGATGAGGTTTGGTTAAATTTGGTCTCTGGCTGTCAGTTGGAACTTTGGCAGAGCCGGTTTCTTTGACACCAGATCTGAAGGCAATTATATTCCACCCCTAGCTGTTAGGCTTTCCTGGGACACTTTTAAATACAACACAATGACCAATGTCTTCAATATAACTCCTCCAGGACACTAGGTTTCTGTAAATTGGGTGGAGGCGAAAACTTGTTCTCTAGAGTTCTTTAATTTTTGTAGGTTCCATTTCTCCTAAGTCCTTTCATTCAGAAAGTTAGGAAAAGGAGTTGACCACTGTAAGATCAGTATCACACTCTCACTGAGTCCATCCCTAGCACAAGAGAAGTAAAACATGTCAGAGAAGCTTTCTCACCAAAGTTACTCACTTGATTAATTGATGTTCCTCTGAACCCAATTTCGGTCTTTCTCTGAATTCGAAAAATCCTCTCTGTGCTCTCTGAAAGTATCGATTGATTATCATCAAAATTGCCATATCTTCAACACTTTCTCTGAGCATTTCCTTCCCCTTACCCAACTGTACTAGAGGACTCTACCTCCCCGCCACCCTCTAAAGCAGCACCTCTGAGCGCCACTCCCGTACCCTGAGGGTTTGACAGTGGAGTCTGCAATCTGCTTGCTTGTCCTTGCTGTTTTCAGACCCTTTTTCCTCCAGCCTCTCTAAACCACTCTATGCCCCCGTTTGAAATAGGCAATTCATTTCGAGTTAACATAAAATGAAGACTTGATTTTTATGCCGTTGTTCACATTCAATAAAATGTGACCATTTGTTTTAGGAATGTCTGTTGTTTTAGGCTGTTCAGTTACATCCATGTGGAAGACGTATATTAACAATTACATGCATTTAATTGTGAAGCCTTTGGGTTTAACCTTTTTAATACTATTTCTCCTACAAAATGGCCCTTTCTTTTTTTGGTTTTGTCAGCACATTTTATGACCCTTTAAATAGCTGACTTTGTACTGCCCTGATAAATCCTGAATTTGCGTCCAAACGCTTTAAAAGCTGCAATCACTCATCTACTGAACCAGCCTTTGTGCCAGACCTGTGTTAAGTGCTGAGGATGCAAAAGTCTAGAGACACATAAAATGGGCTAAACACCTTCCCAGCACAGGCTGGCAGCTTTACTTATGTGTTACCCATAAAAGTTACCTCTCCGGCCGGGCACGGTGGCTCAAGCCTGTAATCCCAGCACTTTGGGAGGCCGAGGCGGGTGGATCACGAGGTCAAGAGATCGAGACCATCCTGGTCAACATGGTGAAACCCCATCTCTACTAAAAACACAAAAAATTAGCTGGGCATGGTGGCGCGTGCCTGTAATCCCAGCTACTCAGGAGGCTGAGGCAGGAGAATTGCCTGAACCCAGTAGGCAGAGGTTGCGGCGAGCCGAGATCGCACCATTGCACTCCAGCCTGGGTAACAAGAGCGAAACTCCATCTCAAAAAAAAAAAAAAAAAGAAAAAAGTTACCTCTCTGATTTTTCTCTCTGGGAACCTGCCCTGACCCATTCCGTATGGTTGGGTGGAGCTGGCTCTGTCACCATTACCTGCCTCACACCCTGCCCAGAGCCCACAGGGTTGGAGACAGGTGGAGACCCACCAACAGACTTTTCTCTCCTCTCCTTACAGAGCGGACTGGTGATTTCTGACTGTCTTTGGGATCGGAGTTGTGAAATGAAAGATCTTTGCCAAACTACCTTTAGCAGAGTTTAATTGAGCAAAGAACAATTTGTGAGTTGGGCATCCTTCCAAGCCTAAGGAGGTTCAGAGAGACTTCATTCAGCACAGCCGCAGGTGGAAGGAGATTTCTGAGCAAAGGAAAGTGGCGTATAGCAAGTGGAAGTTGAGGCACAGTCACAGCTGATCGGTTACTGTTCCACATTTGCCTTCTTTGAACACGGTTTACAAAGTTGGCCCCCTTTTACTGGCCAAACTTGATGATTGTCACAAGAGTTGAAACCACCTTTGCAAAGTTATGACTGAGACAGTGAAAGAGTTCTAATTTCTTCAACTCTGTCTCGCTTCTAACCTCCAAGCTGTGCTTGTCCATTCCTGGGCATAGGGTGAACTAACTTTGGGAGAAACTCAGTTTATAGTTTCAAACAGAGATGATAGCAGCGCTTTCCCAAAGCAGACCTCCTTCTTGCCTGGAGAAGAGACAGGGTTCTGCCATCTTGGTGAGGCTGGTCTTGAACTCCTGACCTCAGGAGATCTTCCTGTCTCAGCTTCCCAAAGTGATAGGATTCACCTTCTTAGACATGGGGGTCTATGTGCAGGAGGACAGGTCCCAATGGGCCGCAAGATCATCCCCTGGGAGCTGGTTAGGAATGCAGATGCTCAGGCATCCCGTTTGACCTCACCTGGCCTGAGCCGCCCTGTAACTAACTCTCCAGCTGAGGTGTGGACACAGGAAGTTAGAGAGGCCCAGATCTCAGGAGGTCAAGAAACAAAGGAAACAAACGAAATGAGGAAGACTATTTCGTGGAAGAAACATTATTAAAAAAAAAAAAAGTCAAACCCTAAGGCTCATCAATTAAATGTACGTGATTGTTAATATATCTTTCTCATGAAACTAACTGCCAGCACAGGCGTGCGTGCACACACACACCACACACACACCCTAGAAGTATCCGTTACTATCATTTCTGCTCTGAATACATCCATTTCAAAATTGAGTTTTTCCCCAGATCTCTGTGTTAGATCAGCTGACAAGCTGCCTTTGTGGATGACTGTGCTTTTGTGGGTGACTCGGAGCTTCCCGATGGCTGCATCAGCTTTCTCCTGGAGTCTCCACAGCACCATGAATGTGAGGTTATGTCTCCAGTTAACACAAAAGCAAACTGAATGGCAGGAAGGAAAAATAATGTGCAAAGTCACAGTCACACATCTGAAATGCAGTGCAGGAGGCTTCAAAACAAAGGTTAACTGATTCCCAAATGTTTCATTCTTTTCTTTTTTTTGAAATGGAGTCTCACTCTGTCACCCAGGCTGGAGTGCAGTGGTGCAATCTTGGCTCACTGCAACTTCCGCCTCCTGGGTTCAAGCGATTCTCCTGCCTCATCCTTCCGAGTTGCTGGGAATACAGGTAAGTACCGCCACACCTGGCTAATTTTTTGTATTTTTTTGTAGAGACAGGGTTTTGCCATGTTAGCCAGGAAGGTCTTGATTTCCTGACCTCGTGATCTGCCCACCTCAGCCTCCCAAAGCGCTGGGATTACAGGTGTGAGCCACCGTGACCAGCCCAAAACATTTCTTTATACCTGTCCTAGCTGTGAAATAAGGGAGGCCCAGTTTCCTAGAGAGGGGCCCAGGGGTCCTCATTCAGGCTGTGGCTCTGGAATGTGTTCCCCATACATGCTCAGGATGGAGCCCCACCAGCCCGCTGTGGCCCAGCAATCAGTAGCTGGAGCCTCTTGGGGGAGGAGGACAGTGTATTCATTGAAGCTAAGAGACCCAATTGGTTTCTTCTCTACCTTATATCTGCAATCCCTTTTATATGTTAAAATCCTTCTAACAAAGCAAATGGTAACAGAGGGTCCATTTTTTTTTTTAACACAAATTCCGTTGAAAGATAAGGCAAAGAGAAGAAAGCCAATTTACTGATCTGATTTGCAGATTAAAGTCACCGTCATTTGCTGGATTTAACCTTTTAAGACGATTCATCTCCTAAAACCTACATGCCAGCAATAAAGAGCATTTTCAAATGGAAAACTTCCAAGCATCTTCATTGTCATCAGGTCACTTTTCAATGAGTTTTTCTAAAAGATCATATCTCCTTGAAGGCGTCCCGTCTTTTGCTAAAGGAATGAAAAAGTTAACGTCACTGAAGAGAGGCGAAGGTTACGAGCAGGGTTAATTCAGTTCATCCTGGCTTTGGATGATTTATTATTGTCCACCATTTCTTTAAAAAAAAAGAAAAGAAAAGAAAATTTCACTAGGGATTTCAACTGCAGAAAAATGTCTTTACAGTTTCCCTATACATTTGATTCTGATTTTTCTTTTTGGGGAGACGAGGTGGGTGGGCAATTGTTTGTTTTTTCAAATAGACTATTGACCTAAGGGAGACCCCCATCTAACTTGTTTCAGCAGGTACTTTGACCAAACTAACACCCTCCTGCCCCACCATGAACACACAGTAAACTTACATGAATCATGGATTTTGAGGTCTTTGTTTTTACAGCTGTTAGCCTAAACTATGTGCTAGCCTTCCTTCAACCCTCCCTCCACATCTAACCCTTCGAGATTGATTTGCTCTTCTACAAAATACAGCGTAGACCATTTCACCTTGCTCAAAACACACCCCGGACGAGACCGACCTGGCCAGGCTGCAGCGCTGCCACGGCCCCCCAGACAACAAGACCGAACTGGCCAGGCTGCAGCGCTGCCACGGCCCCCCAGACAACAAGACCGAACTGGCCAGGCTGCAGCGCTGCCATGGCCGTGGAGTTGACATCATTCTGCCTCCAATGTCTGATTATACAATTGGATTAGCAATAGCACCATTTTGTAAGATTCTTGTAATGCATAAATGACTTTAACGCACGCAAAGCAACTGACGCAGTAGCTTGAGCTTAGAAAACTGCAAATGCAATTTGGCTTCTGTTGTCATTTCGATGGCTTGGGGCTGAGTGACCCCCTGCTTGCCTGTGTCCCGTTTCCCATCCCATACAGTGGTCATGAATCTTCAGCACACCCATTTATTTTGAATATTCAAACACGTAAAAAGATACCTGGCATCTTTCCACTTCTCATGCCTTTGCAGTCACCTTGAGCTGGGCATTCTCTGGCTAAGTGTGGAACCCAACACCGTCTTGGCAGGTGGCTTCTTTTTTTCTGGTCATCAGATGTAATGAGGCATCTGTTATCCCAGCCAATTTCTTTTATGTCAAATCTAAAAATAAACTTTTCTTCTTAAAAAAAATGCATGTGTTTATTTTTTATTTCTATGTCTTTCCAAGAGAATCCGAGTTTGTGGGGCTTGGGCCAGGGTGCGCTGGACCAGGCTCAAGTTGGCTCTCTCAATCAGAAAGAGCGGACTGATTTTCAGGAATTTTGTGAACCAGTTGTTAAGCTCAGTGATCAATAAAAATTATATAAATGAAAAATGTCATCAACTATGTAAAAATAAAATATAGTAAATACTGTGGGAAGTAGAAAAGTTCCTTTTCAAAGTTTCCTTTCTTGTTAAAAAATAAATCGTAAGTGTGTCAATAATCTTGTTAAGCCCTATCCTAAGTAGCTGTTAGACATGCCGTGCTTACAGGCACATAGTACATTTTATGTCCTTGCACTGTAACCAAGATATCTGTGCTGGCCGTGCTCACAGGGGTGTCCCAGCTCTGCAACGCTTTTACTTGTTTAGAAAAGTTTTAAGTTGTCAGCCAATCAGGTTTCAGTTTAATATGTGAGGTCTGGCTCCAGCCACAAGAGATCAGACACAGCAGTAAGGATGACCTCAAATGCGTAAGGAATAGATCTGTGTGCGTCCCTTTGTTCTTTGTACTCTTGTGCCAAAATGGCCAGTGGACGTATCTTTCCTGAAGTCCAGGAAGTAAAAGTTGCATTGCTAAAAGATCCTTGGTCTGGGCGCTAATCTGTCTTTGTAGCACTGACAAACACTCAGCATGCCTGTCTTCCTGACGGTGTTATTATTATCTGTGCGTTTGAGCCCGCTGGTGCCGTCGGCGCCTGGCGGACAGAAGGAAACACCGTGGAAGGCTGTGCTTCCTTCTGCTGTCTCTTCCCAGCTCTGCAGTCGGCAAGGTCATGTGCGTGGCTGGATCCCGGCCACAGGGTGGGGATTAACAGCACAGAAATCAGGAGATACCACAGTCAGGCTTTGTTGTCCACTAGTATTAGAAGAGTGATGAAGAAATGTTAATTAGATTTAAAACGTGTCATGTTGACAGTTTTTTCATCATGAAAACTATAAAAAATAATTTTTATAGGGGATGTTGTTCCAGGGTTCACAAATCATTTGTCTCAGTCAGGGTCCTGCAGAGAGACAGGAGTGACAGAGAGCCATGGGCAGAGACTGATTAGAGGGTCGGCTCACCCCAGTAAGGAGAGGGAGACATCCCAGGAACGGCCGCCTGCAAGGTGAAAACTCAGGGAGCTGCTGGAATGGCTTGGTTCAAGTCCAAAGGCCTCAGCACCAAGGTAACCAGTGTGACAACTCTCAGTTCAGGCCACAGTCCTGGGAGTCGGGAGGCCCCTGACATACGTGCTGAATTCCAAAGACCCTAAGTCTTGGAGGTGTGACGCCCAAGGGCCGAACTGGCTCCAGAACAACAATTCTCCCTCCCTCTCCTCTTTCTGTTTCATCTGGATCCCAGCTGACTGGACGGTACCTTCCCACATTGAGAGTGGGTCTTCCCTTCTCAGCCCACCCACTCACAGGCCAGTCTTCTCTGGAAACATCTGCCCACACAGACAAATGGGGTCAGCCCAAGCATTCTAACCAAAGGCCAAACCACCTGGGCTCCCACTCAGCAGAAGGAGGATGGGCTCGGTGACCACTGAACGACTAAGATGAACCAATGACCTAAGTGCCCCTTATTGAGTCAAAACTAACTACCACATCCTGTAGAATGAAGACGGGCTCATGTCACTGACAAAGTTGTGCTGTAAGTCATATTGCTTCAGTTCGACCTTCCTTCCTTCCTCCCTCCCTCCCTGCCTCCCTCCCTCCCTTCCTTCCTTCCTTCCCTCCTTTTCTTCCTTCCTTCTTTCCTTTCTTGAAATGTAGTCTCACTATATCTCCCAGGTTGGGAGATATTCTATTGCCCCAGCTCGACAATCTCAGCTCACTGCAACCTCCGCCTCTCAGGTTCAAGTGATCCTTCCACTTTAGCCCCCTGAGTAGCTGGGACTACAGGCACACACCACCACACCTGGCTAATTTTTTTTGTATTTTTAGTTACAGATGGGGTTTCACCATGTTGGCCAGGCTGGTCTTGAACTTCTGACCTCAGGTGATTCGCTTGCCTTGACCTCTCACAGTGCTGGGATTACAGGTGTGAGCCACTGTGCCTGGCCACGGTCCCATCATATTCATTAACATACCTGACAGTATCAGTCAGCATGGGACAGAAATCAAAATCCTATATACCCTTGTCAACTGCAACCACAGGTTGACTGCAGATGCGTGATTTTGGAAAAAAGCAACAAAAATGTGATTTATCTCCACATATTCTCTGAGGAGAGCCAGTTGTGAAACATTTGCCCGCACACACAGGGTTGGAATATTGTCTGGCTTTTCACCAACCTTCTTTTTGTCTAAAGAAGTCCTGGATACACTGGATGAGTATAATTAATGTTTGTTACATACATGATTGAAGTTTGTAATATAAATTGGCTGAATCAAATACATTTCAACCAAATTTATTCATTAAAGTTGCTCAAGGAACATGAAATTCTAATTACTAACTGATCTATCGTTTCCAAATTTTCTTTCTTGAAACCCCAAATGTCTGTATCTCAAATGTTTTAAAACTCACCTTCTTTAGGTAAATTTTTCTAAAAGTTATGTTTTATTCCCATACAATGACACAATCTCTTTAAATAATATTTACCATGGCCTGAACCCTGAGTCATTATATCTTTTCCCTGAACCTTTGTGCCAAGATTTTTGTTGTATCTTTACCTAGCAGTCAATTAAATGTTTATCATTTATATTGAAAAAGCATCTTATTTCCCCCAAATTTAAAGTTATATACACATTGATTTCAGTTTTACACATTGTGTGGGATTCTTTTCTCTCCATTCTAAGATTTTGCTTCCTCCCGAGAGAAACGTATCAGTGTCAAGAACTGCAAGCTCACAAGACAAGTTCTCTTGTCACAGTTTCATGGGTGCCGGGAGAAGACACGAAGCTCCCGGTCAGAGACAAGGACAGTGCGTTATTCAGAGCAATCGAACTTGGCGAAGTATCAACGTTTTTGTGGGGCATTCCTGAGCCCCAATTCCTGCAAAGAGAGAGAAAATGAACCAGTTCACACCTACACACACATGAGCTTGCATTATAGGAGAGAAACCCTGACGTGAGAAAACCTGAATCTTTTATAATGGGCAGTGAGCATGCCTGCCTTTCACTCCACAGCAAGACACTGTGTTATACTGGACATTAAGTGTGTCTGAAGGAAGATACTCTCTCTCTCTAAGGATGTTTACTACACAAACATGATCAAAAAGATAATCCAGAATTATGAGCTAACAGTACCTCACAGGTGCAGAAACTCACGGAGAATTATATCCCAGCAACCTGTGGGATCGTAAATATCAGAAATATGCCTTAAACAAGCTGGAACACATATAGAGCTTACTGGCTTCAGGATTCAGCCTTTGGTCAAGGATACTGCATGATAATCTTAGTGTCCATCTTCTCCCTCTCTCTGTGTTTCTCTTCTTTCTTTCTTTCCATTTCTGGATTCTCCTAAGTTGTGTGTGGGGGACTTATTTTCTCTGGAATCAGATCAATTTTCTCTGGAATCAGAGAGGTGGCTCTAGGTCTATGTCATCCTGGGTCATGATCTCAGAAGAAATAGTTTTCTTTTCCTCGATGTCTCTATATTAATTTCAGATATATGGCCCCGCTTGGAGTACATGCCCAATGTCAGAGCCATGTCGAGATACATCATTTGATTGGCCAGGCCTATCCCATGCCATTCCCTCTGTCTCTTCAGTAGGTATCTAAGTAAAAAAAAAAAAAAAAAAATGGCTGGGGGTGATGGCTCACACCTGAATTCTCAGCACTTCAGGAGGCTGAGGCGGGTGGATCACGAGGTCAAGAGATCGAGACCATCCTGGTCAACATGGTGAAACCCCGTCTCTACTAAAAATACAAAAAATTAGCTGGGCACAGTGGCGCGTGCCTGTAATCCCAGCTACTCAGGAAGCTGAAGCAGGAGAATTGCCTGAACCCAGGAGGCGGAGGTTGTGGTGAGCCGAGATGGCGCCATTGCACTCCAGCCTGGGTAACAAGAGTGAAACTCTGTCTCAAAAATAAATAAATAAATAAATAAAAATAAAAATTAAAAAATTATCCAGACATTGTGGTGTGCACCTGTAATCCCAGCTACCAGGGAGGCTGAGGCAGGAGAATCACTTGAACCTGGGAAGCAGAGGTTGCAGTGAGCCGAGATCATGCCACTGAACTCCAGCCTGGGCGACAGCAAGACAGTCTCAAAAAAAAAAAAATAATCGGCAACCACAACAAAACAGAAAACACCATGTGAGAAAAAAATTCTGTGTGCCACAGTTCGTTGCAAATAGGGTTTCTTCTCACTGAAACTCAGCAGTTCGTTAAGCACTGCCATAACCAGATACAACATATTTTTGGAATAAACATAAGAAATATGCTGGATGTTGGAAAAATGATAAATAGATATGAACTCCTCTTGCTTTAAAAAAATGACAGTCAATTTTTCCTGTTATCCAATATAATGCAATGTTTTAAGTAAGGATTATTCCATAAATCTGCTGCATCTCATTTCTTTCCTTGGAGGTTTTAAAGTCTTACCATTCAATGTCTTACATTTCCTTTCTTTAAATGCTTTTTATTTCCAGCTTTTGGGAGTGCTTTGATATTTTTAGTGCCCTTGTTATTTACATTTAGGTATTCAGTTAGCTTGAGCTGGCTTTCAGCAGGAGTCTGGAACAAGTTTCTACCAGGCACCTTTGTGAACTTAGATACTAAGTACTGAGATTGTCTTTTAGGAGGGGCTATGATTCATCAGTTTTCTTTTCTTCTCTCTCCTTGTATCTGCTCTCTCCTCAAAAACATGCTAACACACATATTTACAAACATATAGGCATACACATGCATCTACCCACTTGCATACACTCAACACATACCTTGATACACCTACAGAGAAGCCACTCTTTCAGCTGACGGTTTTTCTTACTAATCTATTGGGGTAAATCATCCTTATCATCTACGTCTCTTTTACATTGACTGTATGTCCCAACAATCTCCATTGTGTCTATTCATAACATAGTCTAAGATTTCATTCTGCAGTTAATATTCAATCTGTTGTGTTGGGCTGACTTGTGTATGAATAGGTACGTGTATTGTAAACTACGTAGAAACCTACTAAGCAGAAAGATCTCATATTGAACATCATTTACATGGAGATCAGTCATCAGAGATTACAGAAACGATCTGCTGGCCAGGTAGCTGTTTAAACCATGCTGCTTTCCTCCCTCCTTTGGGTTTAAGCTGGTAAAAAACGCCTGCCCACATAGACTGGAGATAACCTGCTCTCACCATCAATGTCCACATCCCATCACCACTTTCTTCTTGGTCCACTTAACCCAGCATGTTCCTCCTCGAGTCCTCAACTCTATTTGGAGTTGGTCAAAATGGAAGATTCCGTTTGTTTGCTTGATATGGTTTGGCTGTACCCCCCACCCAAATCTCACCTTGAATTGTCGTTCCCATAATTCCCACGTGTTGTGGGAGGGTCCCGGTGGGAGGAATTGAATCAAGGGGGAGGGTCTTTCTCGCGCTGCTTTTGTGATAGTGAATAAGTCTCACCAAATCTGATGGTTTTTTAAAGGGCAGTTCCCCTGCACAAACTCTCTTGCCTGCCCCCATGTAAGAAGTGCCTATGCTGCTCATTCACCATCTACCATGACTGTGAGGCTTCCCCAGCCATGTGGAACTGATTCCACTAAACTTCTTTCCTTTATAAATTACTCAGTCTCAAGTATGTCTTTATTAGCCACCTGAGAAGAGGCTAATACATTCCTCTAAACCAAATTTCTACTGAACACACTATAGATCAAAGGATCTGTTAATGTTTAAAATATTGTTCCATTAACCTACCTCTTATTTATGATATTTAACTTGCTATTTTCTTACTGTTGTATTAAAATGATTTACAATATGTATCTTTCTTAAACTTCTAATCTCAAAGCCTTTGAAGTAATTGCTTTCCCCGCTGCTAACTTTTGCATCCATATGTGATCATAAATGGTTGGCAACAAGAGGGTACAGCCCCCTGCAGTCAAGAGGCAGAGACACGTTCCCGATGCTTCTCAGCAAGCTATTGATTTCCACGAATGCATTTTTATCCATTTTTTATTGTTCAGCAGAAAACAGTGATAAACACATAGATCGTTTTTTATGCAGGCAGTTGAGTACTGCCCTACACACACACACGCACACACACACACACACACACACACACACAGAGATAGAGAGACAGAGAGAGAGAGACAGAGAGAGAGAGAGAGAGAGAGAGGGCTGGAATTTTGAATCAAACAAGTATTGGTAGTCTCTTTTCTAACTGGACCCCATTTAGCAAGATTTTTTCCAAACACTCGTGCCTCTAGCAGAATTGGTTCCATACTCTATTGTACCACAATGATTGCTTAGAAAAATTATATTTTATAGTATTGATTGTAACTGCAAACTATATACTGGTCTGGGAATAGAAAAAAATATCTGAAGACAAATTTCCAGTAAAATGGACTGGGCTGGGAGGGAGGCCCTTCCTGCTCAGTAATAATCTTATCTCTGCCAGTTCCTGGACGTGTGTCTTCCGTGGCTCTTCCCTTATTGGTAAAGCAGGGGTAGCGGTGGGTAGCACAGCCTCCTGCATCGTGAGGCTTACACATGACACATATAACACACGTGGCTTGGAATGTGCTCATGTGTTACATAGTGAACAACTGGTGTGTAACTGTGTGTTGAATTATCTACTACTCGCCCCATAGCATGTGATTCATCAGGGCTCCAGGCTGCATCTGCCTGACTCACTGCGGCGTCTACCTCCTGGCCAGGCTCACTCCATGCACATTTGTCGAATGTGTTGTTTTTAAACACTGGAATAAAATAATTGATATTTCAAAGTCGTGTTTAGAATGTCACAGAAAATGGATTAAAGCTTAACTTTATATACACACATACATACAAAACAGCAGTGTGTATTTGTAAAATTGGTTAGTTCCTAAACCGTTCGGTAAATCGCAGGCACTCTTCTTCGAATTAGATTAATTCCTCCCTCCCTTGGCAAGCTTGCACTAAAGGAATACTAGAAGTAACTGAAGTAACCAGTCGGCTTAAAGACATGAAGAAAAGACAACCAGAAAGGTGGATTGTTCACACAGCCTTTGAAAATTTGCTGTTCTGATTCTAAGTTTATACTAAATGTTGGTGGTTTTCCAGTTTGCTTTCCAATTTTCTCTTTTTCTAGTTAAAATCATAGGTACAGACTGAAAGCTTACAACTGTTACATTAAAACCAGATGGACTGGGTTTCTTTGTAATCATCATAACTTGTATCTTCCTCCCACATTTTTAATATTAAGAAGGTATCTATACAAATGCCCGTGGCCACATTTCTAGTGACTTTTGAAAAGGAAAAGTGTTCTATGGAAGAAGCTGGCCCAGAGTTATCAACTGCAAATCAGTCCAAAAAAAGGCAGTTTCCTGTCTTAATAATTTTTTTCTCAGTTGGATTGAATTTTTCAATGGTTACACATACGCGGCTTTCATTGATTTGAAACGTTCTCTCCTCTTTGTCCTCTCCTCCTCCTCCCTCTCCGTTCCTGGATTGCCTTCTTGGATCGTGTCACAGCCTTCTTCTGGGGGAATTCGCATTCCATTTTTAGCCTCAACGTACCTGTCAGGCGTTGGGCTGTGATTGTTAGCATCATTTAAACAATAGGGAAACTGAGTTATCAAAGATCTTATTGGGGGCGTCATCCCGCAAGGCAGACATCCTGCCACATGTTCACCTCCCAGGCATGCGACATGGCTTTAGAAAGACAGTGCCATGAAGGCTGCAGTAGCCCAGAGGAGAAAGTCGTAGAAATGGACGTCCCATCGCTTTCATATGCTGTGACCTACACCAACTGTGCAAACAACATGAAGAGGAAAGCCACAGTTGTGCAGTCACACACCCACGGTGTATGCACACGTTTCTGGAAAACACCCAAAAGTCAAAATGCCATTGAGAATTGCACCTCACTAACCAAGGTGTGCTTTGAAATGTTAGAAATGATTTATGCCAGCCAGTGGTTAGTAATCCTAGAATGTACACTGGGTTGATCAAATTCTAACAATCTCCCAATGGCAAATATTAACTCTATTAATTTAGCTCATTTTATGTGATTACTATTAGTTTTTAGTGTAAGGCATAATCTTGAATCAATAGAAACCCAGAGCTTCACAGATTTTGCCCGAATGCACGCCCCTGCTTTCTGACCCTGATTACCTTTGGTGATGGAATTTATGACTCAGAAATGAAGACCCTCTAACAAATTTGACTGAAGTGCTCTGGTCCTGAAATGTCATCAGTGTATGGAAATCATCATCCTGTTTTTATTTCTCCTGCAACTATAATTATTATTCTGGTAAATATTAATTGTATAATACATATATCATCTTTTCAAAGGTGAAAAATAAATACATAATTGACTCTGCCCCTGCCCTCTGTGCTGAGGATTGCACTCTATTCTCAGTGTTACTCTTGATACCATATAAAGGATAAAATTAGGGAATATGAATCAGAGCTGCTTTGCAAGCCTGTGTTGCTCCGGGCCTCATTTCTCCTCTGCCTTGTATTTGCTTAGCTCCCAGAAGTTGTATTTAATGTGGCAAGACAGAGCTACCACATGAATGAAAGGGACACAAAAATACATAAATATGATGCCAAGGGAAATGACTTATGTTGTAACAGGGCATGCACTGGTGCTCCAATCCCAGTAGTTATGACATGGGGCCACTGACCAGGGCATGCACATTTCATACGATTTGTTTCTTGGGTCAGAAGTAAAAATAAGAGGAAGCATCTCAGTTAGAATCCAATTCATTGTTTCTAAGAAATTTTGAGGCTAGAGCAATTTACATGGCCTTGCCTTGTTAACACAGGCCCCCAGCTGCCAGCTAAGGAGTCACTAGCATTCAGAGCTATCTCTTACGGAAGCAAGACTTTCGCCAAACGTTTCTGCCATACGTCTTGTATTCCAAATATTTAAATAATTTCTACCAATCAATACGAAAGAAGATTTGAAAAAGATAAAAAATGGAGAAAACATCAGACCAGCTAAGCCAAAGAAGAATATAATACCCAAATGTCTAACAAGCACAGAAAGGGGCTCAGGAGCATTGCTTATCAAGGACATGCACGTTAATGCCAGAACGCATTCTCTTTACAGATCCATGAGAACGGCTAAGCTTGGAACGTGCCATCCGACCAAAGCAAGGTTGTCAATACGAAGAACGGAAAAGCATGGAAGAACTGCAGCTCTGAGAGTTTCCTGATAAGGGCAGAACCTGGTGCGCAGCAGCCCTTTACGCAGCAGCCGTGAAGTTGCACGTGGATTTAGCCAGTGTTCCAGAGACTCTACTCCTGTGTGCATGCAGGAGAAAGGACTGCAAACGTCTGCAAAAGGCACGTAAGAAGGCTCATAGAGGCTTCAGTTCTTAATGCTGCAGCAGAGGAAAAAAACAAACAAAATTTCCCCATCAAAAGGAGAATTTAAAAATTGTATTTTATTTACACACAATGGAGTAAGAAAGGTTAAGGGATGGGTGGACACAATTCTAAGACATGATGCTGATCAAAAGAAGCCATTCACGAATGAGCATCAGCTGTATAACGCCATTGTATGAGGTCAGGTGCAGGCAAAATCCATCTGCTGAGAGTTAGAGGTTGAAATAGTAGTTAACTCTTCCAGACAATGGAGCCATTGACTAAAAGAAACCAAATCGAGAGGGGGCATGAGAACTCTAGATGTGTTCTATATTTTGATTCATGTGGTGGTTTCACAGGTGTGTATGTGTGCACAAATTTATGCAAGTTGCACGATTTACAGAAGTGTACTTCATACATTTTACTGTGTTATTCTCTAGGTAGAACTATTAAAATAAACAAACCTCTATCATTTTGTCTGGTGAGGTGTTGAACAAGATGGTCTCGTTGCCCACACACTTTTGTGCCTATGCAGGTTTTGTTTGTTTTTGTTTTTGGATTCTGTAAACTCCTTTTGAGATAACTGCGTTAACAGCCTCTTTCCCTTAAATGAGATTTCGATGTCTATGTAGCTTCTAACGAATGTGTGCTAGTGGTAGCTAGTGACTTTTTTCACACTTTGGCTCTAATTACGTGTCTGCATCAAACTGTAGCCTCCGTTCTAGGTCCAGAGCTCTGCCTGCATTTTATTGTGTTGATCCTGTCGTTCCGGGGCCAAATGCCTCCTGTGGGAGCTTGTGTCTGCCATATCCCTGACTCTGATACTGGACCTTTGGAATGCCCATCACTGTGACCCACCCAGCTGATAAGACATCTGGGTACAAAGTCCGCTTGAGCTTCATCTCAGTCTCCGGATGCCATTAGCCGACTCCCATACATAGTTCTGTATAGCTCCCCAAAGTAAAAGTCACAAATCCTGTGATTTCAGTTTGAGTCTTCAGTAATGAGCCTGAAGTGTCGTCACCTCGAATTCAGAAACCAGCACATGGTTATCCCCAGAGTGGACAGTCGAGCTGACTCACGCTCGGGGAGTGGGGGTGTGATTCCTGGTGTTCAAGGCCAGCTTTGGGACTGATCGTCCTGTTTTTGCTTACGCTTTTCTGCTCATTTGGGGGTAATGCCTCCAATTTTAGTTCCATTTTTCCAGTGACAGTTGGTACTTGATGCCTGAATTAGTTGAACGTCTGATAGTATCACCCAAAATGCATTTATGGGATAACTAATAGGATAAAACAAGACATTAAAAAAATTAAACATGGGTATCCCCCATCAATTTTGATAGAGGATGGATCAAATCACTTTCCTCACAACCAAATTTAAGTACAGAGGAAGCACGTAGGAAATATTTAGCCTCTATGTTATATGTTATGATTTCCCTGACAACATCATAAAAGAGCTTTTATTCACAACTTTAATACTAAAAAAATGTACCGCGAGCCATTCAGGATCCTAAAATGATAGTTTACACTGGGCTGTCTTTATCTTCAGATTGCTCATGCATTTTAGATTCCATTATTATTTACCTCATTTATTTTTATGAGGTATTTTAGCTTGTCAGATTAATGTTGATATTTGACCTTTGAAATTTACTGCACTACTTATGAACTTTATATGCATAAAGCACAGTTTGTCACTGTTCAGCTTTGAAGTTGAGTGGAGGATAAAGAAATACATGAAATGAGGCAGTAAAAATTGTTTTTGATAGATTCTCCTGATTTCTGTGATACATAATTTTTAGGATTTTGAAAGAAGTTTCACACCCTGTCCAATAAGAGATCAGAAGGTGCTTGAGGGACTATGGACTATGGCGGGCGTACACGGAGGAGGTGACCAGCAACGCTGCAGGTACTAGAACAAGCTGCACAGGTGAGTTAACTTGCTACACACGTAGCACCACTGGGCTGTCAGAAAAGGCTTCTAAGAAATAGTTGTGGCTGTGTGATGGGGTGTGGTTGTATGTGGCTGCACGTGAGTAGCTGTGTGTGTGTGTGTGTGTGTGTGTGTGTGTGTGTGTGTGTGTGTGGGCTCCGCAGTGAGGGTGGAGGTTCGTCCAATCCAGAAGTAAGTGGGGTTCTGCTCCATGTTCATGTCCTGATCCGCGACTGCCTGATTAAAACAGACAAGCCTGGGATATGGCAGAAACTGATGTTGATCCTTTAACTTGTGGGGTAAGTGCCGTTTCCGTGTGATGGGCAAGGATGGCAGTCTTCCCTTCTCCCTAGTTAGAAATAGCCCTTCAGGAATCGCAGGGATGAACGCCACTCCAAAAGTCTTACATGACACGCTTTTTAAAATGTAAAATGTGGAATCGGAATACAAAACAAAGATTGTGGAAACATACAAAAACTTTTTCTAAATAGCTTACAAATTCTACCATTGATAGAAACAACTGAAAAACTTATTATCTGTATAAAATTATATGTAGACTAAAATGAGAAAAAAAATAACATATATTCTTGTATATCTTTTTAGGCTTAAATTTATTTTAATTGTCTTTTCCATATCAGTCACTATTCCTCATTATCCACATTCAGACTATCCTAAGACTCAATCTCACCCTTCTCTGTTGATGCCTTAGGACATGGTTCTCTCTTTGAATATATTTACCTAAACATATTTCATTTTATGCTGAAGGTGAGATGTTTCTATTATTCACTTAATATAAGCAGACAGAACAGCTTTAATTGCAAATGTATACAGTTTTATCAACCAACACTAAAAGTTTGAGAGAATTATATTGTCTATATTTAATAAACCATGTGGATATACCTTTCTATTTGTAAATCTGTAGGAGATTGTTCTTATAAGGCTATTATATTCCTCTAAATCATTTTAACATTGTGTGTGCATATAACCCAGGGCTTGGAAACAATTTTAGCTGTGTGTATCCACTAACTTGCCCACTCAAACCAAACTCTTCTGATAAACAAGAACTCAAGTATTCTGTCTCACTGACCTGTTATTGAAATGTCCTGATTTTCAGCAAAACTGAGTACATACTCTTGGCAAATCCCGCTCTTGTGTGAGTGAGCCCTCTGACCATCTAGTTCAGACTGGGAATAGTTCAGACTGGTTGAAAATGCCAACTAGAAGAGATGGCATTTTCAACCAAGTTTTTCTGGGGAATTTTTGTTAATAAAATAAAATGAATGCTATGCAGCACACACATGCAGCCCCTGTGTGGGTACTTAAAAATCATCCTAGTAACCCCAAGGTCTAAATGTGAAACCCACAGTCCAAATAGTGAGAAACAGGGCAGAATGATTCACACACAGCAAGCATAAAGAACAAGGACATGCAAGACTTTTCCATTTCAAATTCAGTTGGGGAGTCATGGGAGCAGCTTTCCTTCCCCACTCACTTCCCGCCTGAGGTGTCACAAGACAGTCCTTATTGCACCATTGGCACTGGGGCTGCCTGTGCCAGAGGCAGAAACGTCTACTGTACCTCTTTTCTCGGAATCACTTTTCCACCCTGGTCCTAACAGGTACGCCAAAAAGGGAGACACGCCTGGGCAAAGATGCAAGTAGTCATCCGAGGATATGGAATTCCCTTGCATGAATAGGTGTGGCTGTGGATTCTACTAAGAACACTTGAGCTTCTGCTGGGATGAAGCCTCTTCCCCTCTCTGAGCTTTGAGGTCCACCTGTTTCTCCTCCAGCCAACCCCAGTCCAGTGTCCTAGCCTGAGTTCCAAGAGTTCTGTATTTTCTTTGCTTCCCTTTGGACTCCTAATTGAAATGTGGAGTTGCCAAGAAGGGATAGAGTGAAAATCCCGGCCAACTGGAAGGTAAGAAAAGGAAAAGCTGCCGAGTGCCTAATAAACACCATCTTTCTTCTTGCCTCTCCAGTTAGCCTCACGCCCAGCAGCACTGTTTGAAAAATGGGTAGTCACCCAACCTGGAACTTTGTTTCATCACGCAACCTACTCAGAGTAAAATCCTATCTTTCTTGGAATAAAAACGTAACTTGCAGTGAACTGGAAAATCCCTTGCAAAGCATTTTCTTAAGACAATGAATAATATTATACGTATACTGAAAATTTTAACATGCAGCTTCCTATATGGGAATACATATTTTTAAACACTGTCAATAGTCGGTATCTAAATAGCGCGATTTCCCACATAGTTATTGTTCATATTACCTTAAGTTTGGAATTAAAATATGCTGTACATCAGTGACTACCAGCCTTTTGTGTGATTCACAGTAGGATAAATTTTTTTTTTTAAAGGATACTGATTCAAAAGTGACAATTTTTTTGTGTGTGAGATGGAGTCTCACTCTATTGCCCAGGCTGGAGTACAGTGGTGCGATCTCGGCTCACTGCAACCTCTGTCTCTTGGATTCAAGCAATTCTCCTGTCTCAGCCTCCCCAAAATTCTTATTTCACCAAATAAAAAGACACACACATGTCCACTAGGTAGTGTCAAATCATTCATTCATTCATTCAACAAATTTTTTTTAGTAACTACTATTTTTTTGTTTGCTGGGAATATGGCAATGGAGAGAAAAATAAAATATCTGCGTCATGGAGCCCATCCAAGTCTATATAGTCACACACCTGGAGAAGCAAGGATAGAAACCGTTAAACAATGCCTTTAATTGACTTCATTTTGCTTTATATTTTAAAAATTCCTAAAGCACTCCCATTTTTGCCAATTCCCTTTAGACTTCTGACAGTGTTTCAGAGATAAGTTGTCCATGGGCCAACGTTAGTGAACACTTAGATGCTTGTGAGGACAGACGACCTGTGGACTATTGTAATTCATGTGCTTTGAAATTTATACATGCAGTTGTGCTTGTGGTTACTATATATTTTTACCATGCCTCCTTCGCAAATTTCATACTTTGTTTACAATTTTCAGAGTTATGATACTTTTGAGATTTACATCAGTTCTTTTTCTCCACATTCAAAGGGTCCAATTCAATATGAATTACATGCTTCAGAGATTTGAAGCCTTATGCAAGAGGACGAATCCACTGAGGATTTGTCAGGTGCGTGGCTTCTAAGTGGAAAATAGCAACTGGTCCACGAAATGCCTTAGACCTTGGCAGAATGGCACTGAAATCTTTTCTGTGTGATAAAACTTTTCAATGTATATATTTTTCAGACAAAATGCACTGCTAAGACATAACCAACATTTGATTTTCATTGCTTTTGTCTTGTAGGTTTGAAATCACAGAGCTGAAAACAGATATCTGAAAATTGTAGTTTATCTTCAATTTTATTTACTTCTAATTCACCTCATTAATCCCCAAAAACCAAATATTCCCTAAGTTCCTAATCATTGTTTTTGTTTGTTTGTGTGTGTGTTTGTTGTTGTTGTGTGTTTTTTTTAGATGGAGTCTGGTTATGTCTCCCAGGCTGGAGTGCAGTGGCACCATTTTGGTTCACCACAACCCCTGCCTCCAAGGTTCAAGTGATTCTCCTGCCTCAGCCTCCCGAGTGGCTGGGATTACAGTTACATTCCACCACGCTAGCTGATTTTTGTATTTTTAGTAGAGACTGGGTTTCACTATGTTAGCCAGACTGGTCGCAAACTCCTGACCTCAGGTGATTCACCCGGCGCAAAGTGGGGGGATTACAGGCATAATCTATTCATATTTTATTTTACATTTTATCTACAAAATTCTATAAAATGTGATGTATTATAAAGCACATGAGTCAACTCAAACACTGCATATATCACATTAACTGTGAAATATCCTATGCGAAATAGGGCCTTATAATATTATTTCTAACTTACAATATGGTTTTAGAAATGCTTTTTGGCACAATCAACCTATTGTTTTGAGAATCTTTAACAAGACAAATATGTACTACGTGTGTAGAATAAAGTTCTAAGTTAGCATATTTGCAGGTGGTCCATCATGAAATTACTTTTCTTCTCATACTGAAGACATTTTGAAGGTAAAGAAATACAAATTTCCCCATCTACATTATAATTGATTGTTCAATGGAAATGCGTTTTGAAAAATTGTTGGTGTGTAATGTACTCCCCACGAAGATAAACAGGTGCAAAACCCAAAATGTCAGTCCTGGGGCAGAAGAATCGCTTGGTCCTGGGAGGCAGAGGTTGCAGTAAGACGAGATTGTGCCACTGCACTCTAGCCTGGGTGACAGAGTGAGATCCCATCTCGAAAATAAAATAAAATTTTTAAAAGGATATTTATTCCCTGGTTACACTGCTTTATCACTAATTTATATTGTATTATTTTACTCAATTTGCCAGAGAGCTGTCTACTCTAGAAAACATGATGGCTGAAAATAATCTCACTTTAAGAAACCGAGTTACCGGTCACTTAGGTTAGTTTAGAGGACTTTAGACCCAGAGGGAGCAGCTTTCCTAGCATTATCTCAAATTCCAGAGTACTTTATTATATTTGGTTGTTGCAAAAGTAGTTGCAGTTTTGCGATGAAAGTAATGGCGTGAACCACAATCACTTTTACACCAAACGAATAAATGCTGGTGAGACACTCAGAGTTGTCACCACGTTATTAAAGCTCTGCTGTTGTTTGTTTCATTTATATTATCCCCAAATAAATAAACTCTGTGGAGGTAGTTGAGAACTTATCTCAGAATTCTGGAAACATCTCAAAGCTCCAGAATCTGACATTCGTGATGACACACACCCGTGTAGTGCCTAGGGAACACAGGTGACAGTCGATTGGGAAGGAGGAGGCAGAGCTGAGACTGGGGATCCTAATTCCGGGGCCCCAGCCTTGCAGTGCAATTTCCTCACCTGCTCTTTTACCTCTTCCTGCTGCTCTGAGAGCGTGGACCAATCTGCATTTTTAGGCATATTGCTTTTTTTCACTTGGAATGTTTGTCACCTCCCTTCAGCCAATGTGAAACTTGGGTTCAGTTCAGCGGTTCCCAGTCTAGTTCAGACTGAGTTATTCTGTGTACAAAGCACGAATCAGCAGAGAACCTGTCATGGGGTTGGTGTGGCAGAAATGAAGGCCAGTGAGAGCTGGTGCCTCTCTCAGCAAGATGGGAACCCCCATTTATTGACTACTCATGGTTGGATGTGCAAATTTTAGGTGAACTATGAATAATTTATTGATAATCCTTAAAAACTACTTTACTTGGAAAATGCTATTGCCATTGGCAGTCAAGGAAAGAGAGGCTTAGACTCATGAACTCATTCCCTGGTAGCAAGTTCCTATGGAAAGGGGGTAATTTCTTAATACATACTAGAATACGAGAGACTAAATTGCTCAAATGAGGCAGAGATATCTGGTCACAGTATCACGAAGACGTCAGAGAACCCCATCTTCTGAAAAAAACAAGACAAATTGAGAAAACTACTGGAAGACCTTCAGGCAAGAGTCTGGGCCCGTCTAGCAACCCCTCCTCCAGCACAGCCGGTAAGAACGGTCCCATGTTAGCACGAGGAGCACAATCAAAGGGTGACTCAGATACTGCCTCTGTAAAGTAGGAAGCTACGTAGGATATTCGGGAAACTCAATAGCCTACATGGTAGTCCCAGTTGAAGCAATGGAGAAATAGCCAGAAATTTAGCAGGAAACCCTGGGGAAGAGGGGGCAGTAGCAAGGCTAGATCCCCTCTCCAGTCCTCTCGGGTCATGTGCAGAGGTAAGAGACCAGCGAGAGGAAACCAGGCGAAGCCAATCTGACAGCTCCCTGGAGTGTGAAGGTGTCTCCTAATCCCCGCACGGACAGGCTGGCAGAGTGTGGAGTCTTGCAAACCCGAAGCATTTGAGAGAAATTTTACCAAATGTAACTTTCTCTTCTCTAACTTTAATAACCGTGTAACTCATTACACTTTGTCTTTTTCTTTAATCCCAGAAAACCAGGAGTTCTGTCTGCAGCTCAGTTTTAGAAATAGATTTTAGTTTCTACACCAGAACACGTTTCTTCTTCTCTTGATTTCTTTTATTTTATTTATTTATTTATTTTTTTGAGACGGAGTTACGCTGTTGTTACCCAGGCTGGAGTGCAATGGCGCGATCTCGGCTCACCGCAACCTCCGCCTCCTGGGTTCAGGCAATTCTCCTGCCTCAGCCTCCTGAGTAGCTGGGATTACAGGCACACGACACCATGCCCAGCTAATCTTTTGTATTTTTAGTAGAGACGGGGTTTCACCATGTTGACCAGGATGGTCTCGATCTCTTGACCTCGTGATCCACCCGCCTCGGCCTCCCAAAGTGCTGGGATTACAGGCTTGAGCCACCGCGCCCGGCCCTTCTCTTGATTTCTTATTCTTATTTTACAGCTCACGGCTAGGTGGCTTCTATTGTACTTTTTGAGGAAATGGAGTTTCCACTGGGAGTTCGCATTGAATAAGCCCCGGTTATCCTCCTGGAGGATGAGCGATTACATAGAGAGAACCCCGGCTGAGCGCGAGTCCCATGCAGCACACGTGCGAGTGTGGACACCTTACACCACCCAGCCCAGGTTGAGAATTTAGGTTGTTCCCATCCAGTAAGCTGTTTTCCAAGGAGAGTAGCAGAATAGCCAAACAAATCCCAAGTACAAATTGCTGGCCATAAGAGAAGCAAGCAAACGGTATGGCTAGTACCTTAAAACACTTAGAGTAAGATGTTTTAGTGTAACTTGTCTCTCAGGAGTAGATAACTAATAAAATAATTCAACTGTGAGAAAGCACAACTGAAATCAATGATCAAGAGAGGAATAATTATACATTTATTGACTGGGTGTGGGAATAGTACGTTCAAATTAATAGCAAATGAGTATTAATTCATCTTAGCAATTTTGAGGACAATAAAATATATTCTGCTTAAAAAAGAAAAACTGTCTGCCTCTGATAAAATGTCAGTTCCATAAGAAAGGCTGTCCCTTGGAGACACTGGATGTCCCCAAAAAGTAACAAAATTCTGTTTTGAGAGATAGACCCACAGGTATACGGGAAAAAAATTATGTGATTTAGGATAGAGGGTACATAGAAATTCAGTAGGAAAAGGATGATATTTTCAATAAATGACGCTGAGTGAATTGGATATTAAGTAGAAAAAATGAATATTGACCACATTACATGTCATACGTAAACATCAGTTACTAACAGACCATATACCTAAGCGTAAAGATGAAATAACAATAGTTCTAGTACAAAATAGAGAAGAATATCTTCGTGGCCTTAAGGTAGAGAAACATTGCAATAATCAGGCACAGAAAGCACCAATCGAAAAGGAAAATTTTGACAAATTGAAGTTTACATTTTAGAATTTCTTTTCATAAATAATACAATTAATATGAACATAGTTGGGTATTTGATGACATAAAGAAATTATTGTCTTTGTTTTGCAAAATGATGTTTTTTTAAACCACTATATTTAGAAATGAATACCAAAATACACATAGATGAAATAACGGGAAAAACAAACAAACTACAAAATCCACCAGTAACCTTGAATTTTAGGAGGGACTGCAGCTAATGCCTTCTTCTAGGTTGCAAAAGGCCAACTTCTCCCTGCGTCCTCATCTGACCTTCCCTTGGTGTGTGTGCTTCTTTTATTTTTTATTTTTATTTTATTTATTTATTTTTTTAAAGACAGGGTTTCACCATGTTGGTCAGGCTGGTCTTGAACTCCCGACCTCAGGTGATCCGCCCGCCTTGGCCTCCAAAGTGCTTCTTTTATAAAGTCACCAATTCTACTGGATACCACCCTTACGGCATCATTTAACCTTAATTACCTGCCTAAAGGCTTCATCTCCAAATAGTCACCCTCCCTGGGGCTTCGGGCTTCACCGTATGTGGCAGGACACAATTTGGTCTACAGCAAGGGTGCTGAGGAAGTGGGTCACTATCAGCAGGCGGAGAAGGGACTATGCCATGAGGATGCTCGATGCCAGTTCTGCAAAGCATCACCAAAAAGCCTGCTGAAAAGGCAGAGCCAAGTTCACCGCTTAGGCGCCAAGGGACAGCAATACTCCCACAGAGCATCCACGCTGAACCATCCGGTGAAACACAGTTCGAGATATTTGTTGAGACTGAAAAATCTGACTTACAGTGCATCTTTCAATTCAGGATCTTGGTTAATTTGGGGAAAAATGGTGATATAATTGTTTAGAATTTGAGGCCAGAGAATGCCAAGAATTTTGAGGCTGAATTGTTCAAAAAGCCTTTTGATGCTTCCTATTGAAGAGCAGACTAGTCTTTGGAGCAGGCAATAAAGTTAGTGCAACTTTTATCTTCCGGTGAAAGCGTCTCCTAGAACCCTAAGCTAAACACAAGTGAAGTTATGTTGTTGAAAACAGGGAATTATAAAATCATGTTAATAAAAATGGCAAGCTGTGTAGGTGGCTTCCATTCTCAAAGGAGAGCCTCATATCTGCAGAGGGAGGAAAAGCATCTTGAAGAGGTGACTTATGCTGAAGGGGCGGGGGTGGGGGTGGAAACCTGTAATATTTTACGTAACAAAAGCCAAACTCAGTAAGATACGACTACGGCACACAAATGGCTTTAAGAACTAAAGGAAAAAACAAATTTAACTTGTACACTTAGAAATTCCATGAAGGAAATGTGAAAACAATGGTTAACATATGAGATGCATCGGAGCCTCGTGTTTAATTCATTCCAGAGCACAGACCCTAAAGGAAACAGAAGAGACCCCCGAATACAAGCGATGAAGGTAAAATATTTAACCATGAAAGTAGGTGTATTTGTGACAACTGATGACAATTAAAGGAAATTTTAAAAATAAGTTATTACAAATCAGAAATAAGATAAGAAAAATAATTTAATAATTTGCATTGCTAAATTGTGGAAAATCCCAGCAATTCAAAGTGTAATGAAACTGTCCTGGCGGAAATGAGGCGTGAAGCTAAGAACACAAGAATTGACCAAAAATATCTGAAACAGGTCAGCTAGTCTCCTTCAGCATCCCCTTTCTCCCCGACAGGAGCCAGGGCGTCAGGAGAAAGGAAAGCGGAACACCCCAGACTCTGGGCACTGAGCGCAGGGGGAATCCGGTGCTCAAAACTGATGGGCTGAAAGTTAATCTGATGAACTGTAAGGTGCATTGTTCCCGACCTCTTCTCGGGCCTCAGAATGTCCTCAACCCATCATATACCTTTCACCCTAGCAGAAAGCTGATGAGACTTTTTTTTTTTTTGCTGAAACGTAAGCATCACTGAGAACATATATACTTACGGTGACACTTGGGGGATCCCCGATGAAATGGCCAGATGGTGACTGCCATCTGATTACGCTTAAATGACACACACTGGCTTTTAGGACTCAGTTCTTCAGCACAGTTTCCATTTCCTTCTGAGGCCTCTCTTTTAAATAGAAGTGTGTAAGCAGTCTGGGGCCACTCATGTGTTTGTGGGAGATGTCTAAAGGCCAAGATAAATGTCACAAAGAACAAATAAATGAAGAAGCAAAGAGAAATAGGATGTTGGGGAAAAAAATTAAAATGGGAGTTGAAGAAAAGAGCATTTAAAAAATATGTGCCACAAAACTAATTAACATTATAAATAAAAGAATGGGAAAAGTACCTCTCAGTTTAAATATCAGAGACACAATTAGCTAGAAATATTAAGGCAAAATATATAAGTTGGAAGGCAGAGCCCAAAGAAATAATTCTTTTTTTTTTTTGAGACGGAGTTTCTCTCTGGTTACCCAGGCTGGAATGCAATGGGACGATCTCGGCTCACTGCAACCTCTGCCTCCTGGGTTCAAGCAATTCTCCTGCCTCAGCCTCCCGAGTAGCTGGGACTATAGGCGCACACCACCATGCCCAGCTAATTTTTGTATTTTTAGTAGAGATGGGGTTTCACCTTGTTGACCAGGATGGTCTCGATCTCTTAACCTCGTGATCCACCCGCCCTGGCTTCCCAAAGTGTTGGGATTATAGGCGTGAGCCACCGCAACCGGCCAGAAATAATTCTTATAATGCCCCAGAGGAGTAAAACTGGATGGAGAGGCAAGAATTAATAAGCAGTGAGGAATTGTCCATGGATAAAGAAAAATTTAGTTTTGAATTAAAAAGTTATAGCAAATTGCAGATCAAATGAATTTTACAAATAGTCTGGATATATTGATATACTCCCAAATCCTGAAGTTAGAATCAGAATCACATGAACTGCCAGAATGAGTCAGAGTACCTTAGAAGTTAATGTGCTTCTAGCCAGCTTCCTTTTGAGAACTACTGCCATTGCTCTCATTGCTGCATCCCTAAATAAAGTGGTTTAAAAAAAATAGGAAAGCGATCTCTTATTTCTAGGCAACATTAATTAACCTCCCCAAAACTCTAAAGTAAAAGTAATCAGGGCGGTCTGTACAGACCCGTAAGTCTCAGCATGTGCACCTCCCACAGGACGAGTCTTTTCATATCAGCCTTAGATGCCTTTTGTATAGATGCATTACACAGACACAATGTATTATTTTCCAGAATAATGGTATAATCTTGGGAGATTTTTGGAAGCACTAAGAATGTGAGTGAAGTATTCCAAATACTTTTGAGGATAATTTTCAGCTGTATCAAGGGATGACTTTTTTTTTCCTTTCTTGATTTATTTTACAATTTTTATTTTTAAGTTCTGGGGTATATGTGCAGAATGTGCAGGTTTGTTACGTAGGTAAACGTGTGGCATTGACTCAATGCTGCACTTATCAACCCATCACCTAGGTGTTAAGCCCAACATGCATTAGCTATTTTTCCCAGTGCTCCCAGGCCCCGGTGTGTGATGTTCCCCTCCCGGTGTCCATGTGGTCCCATTGCCCAGCTCCCATTTATAAATGAGAACATGTGGTCTTTGGTTTTCTGTATCTGCTTAGTTTAGTTTACTGAGGATAATGGCTTCCAGCTCTATCCATGTCCCCGTAAAGGACATGATCACATTCCTTTTCATGGCTGCGTAGTATATGTACAATAGGTTCTTTATCCAGTCTATCATTGATGGGCATTTGGGTTGATTCCATGTCTTCACTATTGTGAATAGTGCTGCAGTGAACATAGGTATGCCTGTATCTTTATAATAAAATGATTCATATTCCTTTGGGTATATACACAGTAATGGGATTGCTGGGTCAAATGGTATTTCTGGTTCTAGATCTTTGCAGATGACTGTTTTTTAAGCTAAACTCTGAAAACTATGCAGTAGATATAATTAAATGTAAGTTTTAAGTTCTAGATTGATGCTGCTGAGAAACTGACTCCTAGGCCATCACATCTGCCAAGCAGGGAGCCTCTTGTCTTTTGTAAAAATCATAGCAGGAAGCACAGAACTAAATGTGACCTCTGTGATGCGTATATATTGGTCAGTGTGGAAAACCTGTACAGAATAGGAATTTATATATCATAGGGTTAAAAATATTTTGAGCTGAGAGAATGAGAATATAGAGTCAGCGGTTTGGTGGTTTGAGAGCAGCTGAACAGTTGGTAGCTATTGATTCTGTCTATCAAAACACAGAAACATTGATCCTGTATAAAAACAGTCCTCTTTTCAGAGACCACAAGTTTCTAGTGAAGACTCCATAGGAATGCTAATCAAGAGTCTTAATAATTCCTAGAAATATTCATTTTTCTATAGCATGTTACGTTGTGGAAAGTGCTTTCAACTCATGATTTAAATATTGCAATGACCTTATCACTCTGGGTGTTCTCGAAAGTACCTTCCAGATTTTTTAACTTCAGGACTATGGATTCAAAGTAGTTTCGTAGAGGAACTGATCTTTGGGCTGGGCCACGGAACATGAGTCGCTTTGGCATCCAGGAGAATGTGTGCTCCGTGATCACAAATTGAAAAGTCAGCAGAACCATGACTCCCACTTCAACTTCGGGCTATCTCTGGATGCTGTGGTCAGCAGCTGAGCACAGGCTACGTGGACTCCTGAGTTATTTCAGTGCGGTACTTCTGATGTCGCCCTTTACACCTCCTTTTTTTCTAGCTATTTTCTTTTAGAGAGTTTTTATTGAGTCTTGCCAATACCGTCACGACATTCCCATTATAAGACCTAAGAGAACTCTGTAAATAATGGCCAATAAACCTGTTCATAGGTGTATTCCTGAATGTGCCAGCTCGCGGACCAAAAATCAGTAAAACTCAACACTTACTAACTGTATAAAGATCAGACCAGAGATGTGTTCACAAAGGTAAATTTATGTGGTGGTGTGTTCCAGAAATTAACAAGACAACCCAGAGTGCAGGCTAGGTCTGCAACACAAGGCGAACCTCCAAGCATCCCAGGAGGAAAGCATGCAGGATAGGTGGTACCATGGCAAAGAGAAACAGGTGTCTAATGCTTAGGAGAAAAAGTTCCAGGTGGAAGTCAAGCTGTCAGTGCTACCTGAGGCCTCTTAATTATGATCGAAGCTGACATCTACTAATGTTTAAATCTCAATTACAGCTTGTGCATGTCTTCAAGGTAATTTCAATCAATATGCTAATATTTAAATCAATATGCCACATTACATAAATCATCATTCTCTCTCTGATATCTACAGGATTTCTTTTCCCCTATTTTCTCTCGTTATCCAGAGTATTCCTTTCGACAATTAAGCCTTCTGCTGAGGGATAGTTTGTCGAGAGAGAGACTCAGTGCTGGTAGTGAGGAAGGGAGAAAGCAGCAGAGGGTTGCATCTCTCAAGACTGAGGGTTATTTGGAATCAGCACCAGATGCTTAAAAACATTCGAGCATTTAAATCATAGAGTATTCAATGAAAAAGATTATAAAGCTGAAGTATGGTTAATAAAATTGAATTCTCAAAGACATGCATGTTAAGACTTAGGAAACATATCCATTGGTATTCCTGTTTTGACTTTTCTGTTTTTACCATTTTCCTAGTAGCTTGAGGAGTACAGCGGTGGCCACAGAGAAAACACTTTTTATTACTTTTAACCTAAAAATAATATGTATTTTTCCAGTGCAGGAAACATTATATCATCTGGGAAATCATAACTGACCAGGGACCCAGGGAAAATGTTATTCTTTGAAAATAGAGTGTACTCAGTTGTTTGGCACCTTTAAAAGGATATCAGAAATTACATTTATTTTTATAGTGTTTGTATCTTTCTCAATTTTAATCCATATTTTAATTCTACCATGACTTTAACTTCGTATCACTATTAAGTTTACTTGTAAGTTGGAAAGTATGTCTGAGTTAAAAAAAAAAATTTCCTTGGAGAACTTGTACTGAGGAGAATAGCCTTCCTACTTTCTTTAAAATTGCTAAAATGTACTCTTAATGTATCACCAAAAACAGAAGAACAAAAAAGAAAAAGGAAGCGAAAAGATACAATTACTTTTGGGAGGACAAAGTCTTCCAGATTTATAGTTTTCATAGTTTAGCAGAAGTTAACAAAAGCTTCATCTTGTTATAAAGTGTAAAAATAATCAGAATGTATTCATAGTGACTCTTAAATGTCTTTTCTCACTTAATTTCATTCTATAAAATATTGACCTTTTGAAAGAAAAATGTCATTGGGTGCTAAAGAACTCTTAATAATAATGTTGGTCTCTAATGTAGCTAAATACTTGGCTTTACAATAAAAATCAAATGAACCTAGGATGACCTTCAATCACTGTGAATGCAGGTGATACAGAAGTGGCCCAGAGTCAAGGAAAAATGGAAACAAAGAACCTAGACCGGGCGCTAAAGCTGCAGCTTCCTCCACTCCAGCTCAGGTGTCACAGCTGAGAAACTGACATCCCCATTTATCTTGCATGATTTATCTATTTCTCTTTTTACGGGCATTCATACAATGCTTGACTCAGACAAACATAATAATTTACTTTCTTAATTATTAGCAATTAAGTTAGCAAATGAATAGCCAGAAAAATCTGGAAAAGTCCCACATGTTTTGAAATACGTTTTTGAAATATATTGCCAAACATTCTTTTTATCAAAAATATATCGTTAAATGTGAAAAAATTTTTTTCACTAAATGAAATAATGAATGGAGTGCAATATACTTCATACGCGAAGAAGGACTTACAAAAACATCTAAATGCCAACATCTTTGAGGAACAACAAAATGTCTTCCTCTGAAGGTAGAAACAAGGCAAGGATGCCCATTCACAGTTCTTCTTAGTGCCATGCTGAATTTTGTGCCCACTGAAAAAGGAAAGAGGAACAAAAAAATCTCTAAAATATGTAGCTTAGAAGAGTAAAATAGTTATTCTCAAAGGACATACCTAAATACATAAAAAATCTAAGAGAGATATATATGAATATATATAACATATATACCAAAATTTTAAAAAAATTCTATATACCAGCAACACAAATTTAACAAAATATAATTTATAATGACATCAAAGGTGTGAAATGACTGGAAATTATTACAACAAAGTACCATACATTGTATGGAACCAGAACCATATGTTGGAACATATACAATTTCATTGGATTATTAAAGAAGATATTTTAAAATGGAGACATACTTGGCTCATGGTTTGGAAGATTTAATATTAAAATTTGTCAATTAGGCTGGGTATGTTGGTTCACAGCTGTAATCCCAGCACTTTGGGACATCAAAGTGGGAGGATAACTGGAACCCAGGAGTCTGAGACTGCAGTACGCCGTGTTCATGTCACCGCACTCCAGCATGGGCAACAGAGCCAGACCCTGTCACTACTTAAAAAAAAAAGATCAATTATTCCCCAATTCATTTTTGGGGTAACAATAAAATTTTAATCAAAGGCAAACATGTATTGAGGAACCTAACAATGTAAATTAATTCTGAAATTAATGTAGACGTGGAAGGATTCAAAGATATCTTAAATATTCTTGAAGAGCATCAAGGAAGAGAGCTTCCTATGCAATAATTCAAGTTTCTACTAAGCAATGGTAATTTTGGCAGAAAGCAGGTAGTGTCAGGAATGACAATGACCAGTGGAACAAAATAACTACCCCCAAAGTGACCAAGACATGCAGGAGTCCTGTAGGAGGTGACGTCCTGAAGCTCTGTGGATGAAAAGAGACCACTCACATGATGCTGGAACAGCTGGATCTCAGCTTAGAAAACCTTCCAAAGGTGAAAACCAAGCAACACACATCAAGTCTACAATCCTAATTTTAAAAAGGTGGAAAGAACAGTTTAAGCCCATACTCTTATAGCATGAATCTTCTCATAACTTGTCAAGAATTTTTAAAGCATTTTTTATTTTTTTGAGACAGTCTTGCTCTGTTGCCAGGCTGGAGTGCAATGACGTGATCTCGGCTCACTGCAATGTCCACCTCTCAGCCTCCTGAGTAGCTGGGACTACAGGCAGGCACCACCATGCCCAGCTAATTTTTGTATTTTTAGTAGAGACAGGGTTGAATCATGTTTGCCAGGATGGTGTCGATCTCTTAACCTTGAGATCTGCGTGCCTTGGCTTCCCAAAGTATTGAGATTACAGCCGTGAGCCACAGCACCCGGCCAAGCCTGGAATTTTAAGATTTAGTTGAACATGTAGCAGTAAACCCCCCATACATTATTATTAAAGTGTGACTTTTACACATGTGTATACACTCATGCACACTTTGACATACAGTATCACAAACCTTTATCTAAAATGAGTTTTATAATTTAGAAACCTTTGGGAATTATGCAGATAATACAGTGGACCTGCCACACATGAAGAAATCTAAGGTTTGGGCCATCCTCTCCGATCCAATGTCTTCCTGTTTTTCCAGTGACACATTCAATGCTCACCCTGAGAGGGACCCCTACAATTTTTCTCAAATGTAAATAACTGTTTTATACTTGCTTTCTGGTTTCGTAATTGAAGAAACATAATTCTATCCTGTATCTTGGAGTGTTTGAGTCACCTGCTTTCTGTGACGTCCCCTTCCCCTTAGCACACGTGCCCTCGAGAGGCTGGCTTGGACAGCCACCAGTGTGATCACATCCCACATGTTTGTATATGTGCCCCATGCCACGTGTTCAAGAACGTTCAGGGCGACATTGCATGTGCACCATGGTGAAAACAGTCAAAATTGCTATCAACAATGAAATGGATACATTGACTGTGACGCTTGCATACTGTAGAACACCATGCTGCAATAAAAATGAAGGACCTTGTAGCAATGTGTCACTGCATGTAACTGCATGGGGCGTGTGGTGTGTCCCACCTTCTGTATCCACCCCTCCTGTCTCCGTGATGTCTCCAATTGTATGGCTTTCGTATGATTTTCTGATGACGTCCGGGTGTTTATTTCTGGCCCATACCCTTTTCCTTGCCTATCATGGTATATCCCGTTACCTTCTTGCAATGCCCACTTAGCAGACTACCGTCCGGATTATGCTGAGCCGCAGTCTGTATTCAAATCCACTGGGGAAGACGTCTATATTAGAGTAGGCGAAAATCCAGCAAATCACTTTTAGCCACCTTTGATCACCTGACAATCAACGCTTTTCGTAAGGTTCCACAGGGAACCTTTGCCACGTTAGCTACTCCTCTGTATTCAACGCAAGCAAAGTGATTTATTTTCCTTTAAAATAATGTTTTATGTATCACGATGATTTTTAGTCAAAATGGCATTGTTAAACAAAGAAATACATGTAAAATGATTGACTTACGATATAATGTTTCATGAAAATAAAATTTGTTGAAACATGAGATTGGATTTACGAAAACCCAGCTGAATGCAGTGGCTCGAGCCTGTAATCCCAGCACTTTGGGAGTGATGTGGTTTGGTTCCGTGCCCCTCCCAGCTCTCGTGTGGTATTGTAATCTCCAAGTGTCAGGGCAGGGCCTGGTGGGAGGTGATCAGTTATGGGGGTGGATTTCCCGTGCTGGTCTCAGGATAGTGAGTGAGTCCTCATGAGATTGACCTTATGATTTACTGCGTGTGGCACCTCGCTTTTCTCTGTTGCCCTCTCTCCTGCTTTGCCTTGGTGAGATGTGCTTGTGCCACTTTGTCTTCTGCCATGATTGTAAGTTCCCTGAGGCCTCCCAGCTATGCTTTCCGTACAGCCTGCAGAACTGTGAGTCACTTTAACCTCCTTTCTTCATAAATTACCCAGTTTCAGGTAGTTATTTATAACAGAGTGAGAACAGACTAATACAGAGAGGCTGAAGCAGAAGGATCGTTTGAGTCGGGAGTTTGGGACCAGCCTGGTAAACATAGTAAAACCCTGTCTCCATTCTAAAAAAATAAAAATTAGCCAGATGTAGTGACAAGCACCTGTAGTCCCACCCACTCACCTACTCAGGAGGTTATGAGGGAGGATTGCTTGACTCCAGGAGTCCAGGCTGCAGTGAGCTGTGATCACACCACTGCACTTGAGCCTGGGTAACTGAGCAAGACCTTGTCTCAAGGAAAAGAAAAGAAGAAAAAAAATAAACTTACTAATACTAAAACAATATATAGGGAGCCCACTAGAGAAAAGCATTGACATAAAATATATTGAAGTAAAAATGGAATTTCATTGTAATGTCAAAAAAATGATATTTTCCTTGCTGCTGAAATACGCCTTGTGGAATAATGAGATCAGGACTCACAGAACGGCAGATGATGAAGAACAGTAACACAAATACCCCTGCTGGGACCGACGAGACTCCTCGCTGCTCACATCCTCTCGGGTAACACGGCACCGTTCATCTAAAGGTGGCTTCATGGACTCACGAAACATGAGCTGAGTGTTGCGAGATCTCTTTAGAAAGATTTTCTAGGGTCAAACTGAATGCTTCTCTTGTCTCTTGATTGGAGACTTCTGGCGCCTTTTCTTCCCTGTAGTCTCAGGGTGTAAAAGATGAACGCTTTTAGTTCTCTTATTTGTTTCCAAAACTTTTTTCTAGAGTGTCTTGAAGCCAGTAAGACTATCAAGAACAATAATTCCTATTTGGATACTGTCTTCCAAAATGTTTTCTGACATGATCGCATTGGATGTCAGTATATTAATACATTGATTTAGTTATGTGCTACTTAATATATCATCTTTACTACCTCTTTCCTAATGAGGAAAATCAGCCCCAAAAAGGTTAAAGCGACTTGCCTAAAATTGCTCTAAAAAAGCAAAGATGGTCCCATCCTGACCTACTTGCTCAAGACCGTTTAAAGCTTCCCAGTCCTGATGAGACCAGAAAACCTCCTTTTCATCATGCTGTTCATATCACAGACATTTCACCGTGTGCATTCTTTTACCATGACTTCATTTTTCTTACTTGGTACATAAAAGGTCCATTTGGTTCAAAATATTTTCACTTCCTCCTTCCCCATTATCTCCTGAACTTGTCCTGTGAAACTTTTTCTCATCCTTTAGGGTGAAATTAAATACCCACTTCCCTAAAGAGAACTTCTGGAACTCCCAACTTATGACATGCTACTTCTGTAAGTTCTTAGGAAACACAACAGGCCCGCGATGCCTGGTATAAATTGAGGGTCTGTTCTGGGATCGCTGACGTCTGTGTGTGACTCCCATTATAGACGAGACGGGTGCGTGTAACAGATTTGGAAACATTTACATATTAATCCAGAACTCCAAGAGCCTCAGTCACGTAATCTACAAAATGGGGGAAATGTTGCCAGTTTCTGCGGACTTCAGAGAATAACGAGGCTGTAAGTTACAATCCTCTTTCAGTGACTGCCTGTGTTTAGCCAAGTAGGATTATATCCTCTTCCTCTCGGGGTCAACACTGGCTCTGACTTCCTGGGCCAGCTTCTGTTGAAGGCATCTCCTAATCTAGGCAACTGCCTTGGTGTTGCTGTGGATCCAAATTGGAAGGTTGAATCTAAAGTTTAGGAAAAGCCTTCGGCACCTGTGGACCTGTGAAGAAGCCTTTCCATGAGTTTCCCTGAAATATCATTATGAATGGCGAGGTCTGAATGGGGCTAACCACTTCACCTCATGGTCAGGCATCCCCAGAATTGAATTTGCTTTGTGTGAATTCTGTGGACAAACATTTCACATAAGAGGTGGAAGAACTAAAAGTTGTTTCATTTGAGTCATAAAATGATGTTTCTTTTCAATTTCTCTGCAGAAATTTATTTCTTCTCAGGCCTTTTCCTTTTGTTTTTCTCTTATTTTCTTCCATATCCAGGTGAGGTAAGGCGGGCCTCTCTGAAGACCCCAAAAATCAGGAGTCAGGTAATTTACAATGTACTCTTCTCTAGGAAAGAGACTGTCATGCCCACCTGTGAGCTAAAACAAGCTCCAGACATTTGAAGCAGGGATTTCAGGCAGCGTGTTTGGAAGTGACACGCCTAGCAATTGATGAACACTATCTGCTCACTTGAAAATATTGCTTTGTGTGATTCAAAGAGAACTGATGAAAAGCATCGCACTGACAATTCAGTGCTACTGGAATTACTTCTGAGAAGGAAAGAGGAATTAACTATATTTCATAGATAATGCTGAGATGGATTTATGTGCTGACATTTGAATAGGATTATGCTAGAATCTGACACTTCCAACTCAGCATCTATCACTGGGTTCTTATGTATCAGGAAGTGCTGCTGCCTCCATTGAAACAGGAATGCACTTATATTCACAAGGTGTGTTTTCTTTTCAAATAGTGAGTACACTCCACACTCCCCAAATCCTCTCCATCATCAGCCTTGCGATTCTTTCAGGGCTCTGTTGTTGAGAGATCTGTCCTTGGGCGGCTGTTATTGCAGGCAGTGCCACTCTAGGTCATTTTCCATCTCCCCAAAGTGTCCAGACTCTTGGCCTTGGTGGTCGATTTTGCCTTGCCCTGGCCCTACATGAGCCGTCGTCTCAGTGGGATTCCTAATTCCATCTGCTCAGCTGATCTCTCCCGACACGTGGTCCCTCTGACCCTGAGTCCATCCCATCTCCAAAGCCATCCTCCTCCCCACAGTCTCAGGGTCTGTCTCCTTTTCCATCTCATCTGTGTTCTTTCTTCTTCAGCGCAATTTAAATGTTTATCCTGCACAACGGTGTCTCTTCCTGAAGACCTGATGCACATCTCAGAACCTGGGGCCACCCTGGCTGTGTGGGAAACATTTGGAGATACCTGCCATATGGACCATTGCCTCTGACTCCCAGCTCAGAACCGCCGATGCTAGAGCCCTGGGCGGGCTCACTGTCTACCATTCCCCGGGGAGCTAACATTGTGTTTTGTGAAATAGAGGCTGCCTTATTCATGAAGCACAGACAAAAGCCAATTAGGTCTATACATTTCTTGTAATTGCGTCTTTTTTGTTCTACATTTTGAACCCTGTAGCAAACAGGAAAATCAAACCCATCTAACCCATTCAGCTGCAGCTCTGCAGAAGCTCCCACTGGAGGGTACATTTCCTTATTCCTAAATTCAGGCCCTCTGTTCTTGACTAAAAATGGTTAAACAAAAATTATGGGAGGCCATTGATTTGGACTGAGCTCTTGCCTAGACTCTGACAAACCAGAACAAAGCAAAATTAAAGCATTCATAACGGAACAGAAACTTTAAGGAAACAGATAATTCACAAAACAGACCAGTTTTTCTTGAAGATAAGAGATTCCAGTGTACGTGAGTCAGGGTCGTAAGAACGACCCCCCTGCTTTTACCTTATAAGAAAAGTAACTGGAAGTAACCAATGTTAACTGACCAGTATTTTTTTTTCTTTTGTATCTTTCTTGTTCCCAACTTACAAATCTCACTGTCTACCATTGCCCAGGGGGGCTGTCATTCTGTTTTGTAGAATAGAGGCTGCCTCATTCATGAAGCACAGATAAAAGCAATTAGGTCTATACATTTGTTGTAATTGTGTGGTTTTTTGTTCTACATTTTGAACCCTGTGTCAAACAGGAACATCAAACTGATCTGACCTGATTCCTACTGCCGATGAATCTTCTCTGCCTTAGAATTTTCTACCTTTTTCCTTCCAAAAATCAATAACTATTTTCAGGGCCTTACAGACCTCCATTGTGCAGTTTTCATTCAAATTAGTAAATACCAAGTAAGTCACTTTCAGAAAACATAAATTCCCCGTTTTCGTCGACACAGTGACAGCATGGTTTTCTTGTGGCAGAAAGGCAGAAACGATGTTTCACTGGGAGAAACACTAAAAGTGGTTAGTTCCTGGATGGACTCATATGAAGACCTAATGCTTATGTAATTCCACTTGGCGAATCCAGATTATTAGATTCGAAAGATTACCTACATGAACCAAGTTGTATTTTGGACTGTGCAGTGAGTCCCATTTGACAAAAGTATTTTAACTCCTATTTTCATTTCATTCTGTTTCTAAAATTAGTTCAAAGCATGTTCAGCTGATTGGCTGCCGCAGCTCTCAGTTTCGTAGAGAATGATATACACAGATTCCAATCCATTCTTCTAATTGCAACTCACTATTCAAAACTTGAAGGCAAGGAGAGACTCTGTAGGGGAGTATTGCATTAATACAGGGGTGGAATGTTTGTTTTTCCAGTCCTACCAAGAGGCTGTGTAGTTTGGTGACAGATGCTCAGAATCACACTACAGTATCCGAGCGTTGGACCTGAGACAAGGAAGGTGTTTTTCCCGATGGAACATTCAATTTGGATTGTAGTTACCACCATGCCCTCCCTGTGTGATTATCATCAGTTCTCACTAGAGATGGGCTTTCCTTGATCTTATGACACTTTTGTGACATGCAAAAAATAGATTTAACTTGCAAAAGGGATGTACTATCCATTGTTAGGAATTTTTCTTCCAGAATAGAAAGAATCACAAATTGCTAAACTCTCACATCTGAAGGAAACAGTAGAGTGGGATCTCCGCATTGAACAGAATGTGGTTTATATGAGCCAGAGGCCCAGATAATGGGGGATTATTTTAAAAAGCTAGCGCCTTCTGAAATTCTATTCCACCCTGCTTATTCTGCATTCAGAAAAGATCTTTGAAATTTTAAGTCAATTTCCTTCAGAAAATATAGAGACTGATGTGGTCAATTTTACCTTTCTGGTATCTTTTACATCATTTTCTCTCTTTCTATTTCTCCTATTTCCCTTTATTTTTCCTTACCCAGTAGAATTATCCAGTGTAGTCAGGACAGAGCTTTGTGTAATTTGATCCTAAAACTCATGGAAACAAACGCCATCAGGCTCCAGAGTCAAAACACCGCAAAGAATATTCACCTTAAAACCAAAGTATCAAAATACCGCAATAAAATACACGTTCTCAGAATCGTGCTCCACATTTTTCTAAATCAGATTATTTCACTCCTATTCCTTCAGAATTGTCAGTCACCAAGCTATGCCTTTGATGTTGGCTCGGAGGTCACAGCCTTCTCCGCTGTTCGCTCATGTAAGGTTTTCTTCTGTTGATGATTTGGAACACAGGCATGTCAGCCAGTGAAGCTGAAAGAAGAGAAAATTTCATTTTCCAGATGTTTTTCTCTATGAAGACAAGACTGTCAGAATGAGCTGGCCTCCCAATCCTATACCATATTCATTTTCTCTCACAATCCTATACCATATTCATTTTCTATTTATGATCAATAAACAGAAGTGTGGATCACCTTGTGATTTCTTTGTGATTTCTCTTTCTTTTCAACCGTTTCCCACATCTAAGCTCAGTGCTGAAAATAATGTGGACAATTGACATTTACAAAGCACCCAGCAGGGATCTGGGTCCCTTACTCAGGCAGGTGGACATCACCATCAGCCCCATTTTACAGATGGGAAAGAAAACTTTGTAATTACAGTGAAATGAATTGGCCAAGGCCAGTCAAGTAGTATGCAGCCAATCTCTTATGTAACCAAGTAGCTTGTAATTATTAGTTTCTAAAATGTGGTGCAAACAATAGCTTATTTAAAACATGGGGTCATGTCACCAAACTTTAAAAAATGACACACAGAATAGTTACCTCTTTGTTATTTGGGAATCAGATTTGACATAGTTCATGGCCCTGGATAGTTGCCGCTGAGAGATTCTGCCTTTGAGCTCACCAGGTTGGAAGGGATGGAGTCAGGGAGAGTTTTCTTTTCTCTCTTGATTCTCAGGAGACATTACTGAGAGGCTCTGAGACGGCAAGGACACAGGATAGTGCATGACCAAGACCAAGCAGGGGCTTCCTTGAGTCCCGGATAGAGCTGCTTTGCTGCCTCCTTCACAGGTGCTTCTGTGCCCGTCCACCCACCCTCCCCAGAATGGGTCTGGAGCCAGCCACCTGCCAAGTCCTAACACAACCAGAAATCTACTGAGGTTCCAGACCATTCCAGTCCCTTGTTTTGAATAAACTTTTATCACCTCAACATTTATATTGTAAGCACTTTAAAACGTTTTTTTTTTTTTTTTCTGTCTCCCAGGCTGGAGTGATGTGGCACGATCTCGGCTCACTGCAACCTCCATCTCTGGGGTTCAAGCAATTCTCCCTGCCTCAGCCTCCCGAGCAGCTGGGACTACAGATGTGAGCCACCACACTGGGCTAAATTTTGTATTTTTGGTCGAGATGAAGTTTCACCAGTTGGCCAGGCTGGTCTATGAACTCCTGACCTCAGGTGATCCACCCGCCTCAGCCTCCCAAGGTTCTTGGATTACAGGCTCAAGCCATCAGGCCAGGCTTAAAACTTTTTTTGAAATTGTTTTCTTTTCTTTTTCTTTTTTTTTTGAGAGGAGTTTCGCTCTTGTTACCCAGGCTGGAGTGCAAGGGCGCGATCTCGGCTCACCACAACCTCTGCCACCTGGGTTCAGGCAATTCTCCTGCCTCAGCCTCCCGAGTAGCTGGGATTACAGGCACGCGCCACCACGCCCAGCTAATTTTTTGTATTTTTAGTAGAGACGGGGTTTCACCATGTTGACCAGGATGGTCTCGATCTCTTGACCTCGTGATCCACCCGCCTCGGCCTCCCAAAGTGCTGGGATTACAGGCGTGAGCCACCGCACCCAGCCCTGAAATTGTTTTCTTAAATTGGCCATGTCATGAGATAATGCCCCACGGAACACTGGGTTGGGTAAAACTGAAACAGTGAAGCAAGGCGGGAATAATTTCTGGCAAGTTGCTGTCAGTGTGAGGGGATGGCAAACAGAGAATTAGATGAAGACAAAATATTAAATGGTAAAATCTTTATAATTTCAATCTGGATGATTGATAGGTGATGCACATATACAAATTATAACTTTTGGAGTGTGTTTGAAAGTTCTCATAAAAATTTAAAATATATGTTGATTTATAACTCAGAGAAAGAAGAATTAATATGTAAGAACTCTCAAATTACGAGTTAAGTGGCAGACATTTTAGTTAATTTAACTTCCATCATTCAAAAGGGAATACATCATTGTATCTATTTTACCTATAGATTATGTTGTTTTTATCCTAATTTCACATTTGAATTTATTTTTCATTAACATTCTCAAAAGCAAGCTAGGTCTAAAATGCAAATAAAAATAAACCCAGAAAAGGTTACCTTTGGAATTTTGTGGGTAGCAGTAAAATATTTTGGAAACTAAAAAGCAATTTTCTATAAACATTAAAATGGCTAAATGGAGATTTCATTTGCTCAGTTTTTGCATCAAAATAAATGTTTATTCATAAAAATAAGCTGAAATGGTCACTTTGTAAGAAATAGCAATAAAATTTCACTTCATATCTTAGTTCACTACTTAAATATAAAGCTGGTCAGAACCAAACGACCGGTTTTTTATAACTAGATGTGGAAATTTTAAGAATTTATTAAAATACATTAATATTTTAAAATGGTAATTTTACAGCTCAACCTAGTGTAATGTGCACTTAGACGATTCTCAGTACAAAACACACGATTCATTTACATGCTCAGAGATGTAAAATACTTTCCTTTAATTAGAACCACTCTATTATCTAAACAATTGGCACTTGCCATGTTTTGAAGAGTATTCATCTATTATATTAAAAAAACTCATATTAAAGTTTAATGGGAACTATAGTTTCTGTATTATTTAAGTTGAAAACCTATTATTTAGAAAGAAAAAAGATTTTACCTTTTCTGGCATTTAGAAAAGTAACAGAGTTTTTTTTTTTGAGATGGAGTCTCACTCTGTCACCCAGGCTGGAGTGCAGTGGCACAATCTCAGCTCACTGCAACCTCTGCCTCCTGCGTTCAAGCGATTCTCCTGCCTCAGTCTCCTGAGTAGCTGTAATTACAGGTGTGTACCTTCACGCCATGATAATGTTTGTATATTTAGTAGAGATGGGATTTCAGCATGTTGGTCAGGCTGGTCTCGAACTCCTGAGCTCAAGTGATCTGCCTGCCTGAGCCTCCCAAAGTGCTGGGATTACAGGTGTGAGCCAGCGCACCTAGCCATAACAGAGTATTTTTAAGTTGAATTGTATTTTCCTTAATGAAGAGACCTGTGTGGCTTATTTTTCACAGATGGACATATTTATTTTAATCTGATTTTTATTCATTTTATTTGTGAGCCCAAATGAAATTATTGTTTCTTTACTGTGAGATAAAACTTCTATTTTAAATTCTGGAGACATACATAGTATGCTAAATAGTACCTGCTGATGACAAACAATAAGCACATTAGATAGTTGGAATCTCATATCAGCCACCATCTTATAATTATCAGATATCACAGAAGATTGTTTTCAAATTTTGGCAAGAAAAAATTTGCAATTCACTTCCAGAAATGGAAAGGTGAGTTTTTAGCCTTGCATACATTTATAAAAGAATGCTGAACATTTTTGTTACTCATTTATATACCTATTATAAGAGAAATACAGAAACAACAATATTAATTTTAAAAAGTAGTGGTAGCGCTCACCTGTAATCCCAGCACTTTAGGAGGCTGAGGTGGGCAGATCACGAGGTCAGGAGTTGGAGACCAGCCTGGACAACATGGTGAAACCCGTCACTACTAAAGATACAAAAAAGTAGCCAGGCATGGTGGTGCACACCTGTAATCCCAGCTACTCAGGAGGCTGACGCAGGAGAGTTGCTTGACCCCAGGTGTGGGAGGTTGCGGTGAGCTGAGATGATGCCACTGCACTCCAGCCTGGGTGACAGGGTGAGACTCCATCTCACAAAAAAAGGAGAACATTCCAGTACTGTCCAGATCTCCACCTGTTCCACAGGATACCTCCAAGTTTCCTGTTTCCATTTTTTTTTTTTTTTCTGTCTTCGTGATTTTCTACTTGTGCTTAATGCCTGAGACAAAATCAATTATGAAAGCCTGGCACAACTTGTAATTTCTTGTTCCTAATTTCTTGTTCGCTATTTATTTTTTCTGCTTTGCGAAGCTTTATCTATTATCCATTAAAGCTGGGATGAAAGCCACATTGTTGAAGATTAACCCAATTATATCTTTAAAAATGGTATGTTTTGATTTAAAATATTAAAGAAACTTGGTATGAAATGTCTTCACCAATGCTTAGCTCTGTGTTGTTACCATTTCTGCAAATGTCTTACCTTTCTGATAGCAAAAGACTAGCCAGACGTTATGTCTTAGATACACTGTAGGTGGCAAACACTTGGTACCTCAGAAAAGAGAAAGAAAAGCCAGTTATATGTGAAGGAGTGTGCCTCTGTTACCATCAGTGATGCTGGTTGTAGAAACCTCAAATCCTAAAAGTCATTGAAATGTTTTCTAAGTTATCAAACAGTGATTAACTATAATGCGATGTAATTTTCATTAAATGCACATGTGGCATCCTTCAGAAGTTGGTAGTTCGTATAATAAACACTAACAAGGTTACAGCTATGAAAATGGGCTTTTGTTTAAACCAAATGTGGTTAGAAAATTGCTTTTTGTGAAAACTGTATGTTAAACATCTCACTGCAGTCTACCTCACAGATTACAGTGTGACTATCCTTGACTAATCAACAAACACTGCAACAATAGCCAAGCACCGATTCCGACAGTTCGGTTCTAGTCGAGAAGTTACTATATCAACGACAGCTCCAAATCTAAGAAGGCAATTTGAGTTTCATGCATGATGGTCTGCTGGCTTCTATCACTCTAGTAATATGACTCAAATGTGTTTTTTCAGTTGATATAAACTGACAAGCACTGAACTCTCACTCATTCATTACAGAGTTGCCCCCAGGGGAGAGGAGAGGCTGGCTGGGGCGGCAGCGGCCGGAGGAGGCGCGCACTCGGGGTCCGAGTCGCCAGGAGGAGGAGGAGGATGTGGTGGTTGGAGGGGACATGGCTGCCAAAACAAGCCTGTAGATGATCATGGGAACAGCAATAGTAGCCGTGTAAAAATCTTTTTACCCGAAAAGCTGCTTGAATGTCTGCCGAAGTGTTCAGATTTACCGAAAGAGAGGCCCCGTTGGAACACTAACAAGGAAATTGCACCTTATTTAGTAACATGTGAGAAACTCGGAGAATGGCTAAGCACCTCCCCTCAGACAAGACCACAGAATGGCTCGATGATACTGTACTACAGGAAGAACGTGAAGGACAGGAAAGATGGATATTGCTGGAAAAAGAGGCAAGATGGGAAAACGACCAGAGAGGACCACATGAAGCTCAAGATTCAGGGAGGGGAGGTAAACTGCAGAGAAGCTTCGCTTGGAGCACAGGTGTCATCTGCAGGCTGCAGTGGAGAGTGGAATTGCTTGGAGTCATGTGACACGAGTCACCTCTGTCCAAAGCATTTTTGTTTGCCAAGACCCTGGTTTTTGCCTTTCTTTCATTTTTCTACCTTCTTACGCTATAGTCTCCATGCAAGTTTTCAGTGAAACCGATTGAACTAAAGCAAAAAAAAAAAAAAAAAAAAAAAAAAGTGGGCTTTTTTTTTTTTTTTGGTGAACAGAACAATAGACACCTTTATTACATGGGTGAAGACAGAAAACAAGGATTTCTTTGCCTATCCGAGCCTTGATTTTCCTAAGATAGAACTCCAACTCTTTGCCCTCTAGCACAGAGCCATCTGCTCAGCCACACTGTCCCCTCCTTGAAGCCACGCACGGAGAAGCTTGCCCTGCTGGAACTGCTCCAGGAGACTGCTGATTTTGGCATTCTTTTTCCTTTTGTCGTATTTCTTCTGAATCTTTTTAGATCTTTTTTTAAAATCTCTTCTTCCTCAGGAGTCAGCTTTGGCTCCCTTCTTGAGGCCTAGGGGCAGTGCACAGTGGGACTTGTACCACTGTTGGTATGGTGTGCCGTTGATGAGCACGATGCAATTCTTCACCAGGGTTTTGGTACGAACCAGCTGATTATTAGACTCATTATAGACAACATTGATGATCCTTGTTTGAGTACAACACCCTGAGCCCCAGGAGAAATTCCCCACGTCCAGTCTCAGGGCATGGTTACCACCCTGCACATGGACTGTGTGGATGTGCTGGGGGCCAATCTTGGTATTGGCAGCCCAGCGCCCCAACTTATATTTCTGTTTCTTGTGGTAGGGCTTTCTCTTGTCCCCAGGCTTGCCACACTTGTGCCAGTTGCCCCTAAAGATCAGAGATGCCCATCGCTCAGTGCTGGCTGGAAAGAGCTTCCCCCCCCCCCCCCATCAAACAAATAGGATTTACGCAGCAGAAGAGAGCTGTTGAACCTTGCCTGGAAGCTAATTAATGAGCTCATTAGGAGATAGGCTGTGTGGGGAAAGGAGCTGGCCTCCCAGCTCGAAACTCTGAGCTCTGAGGATGTACAGAGCCACACTAGGACCAAATGCTCTTCTCGAAGCAGGAGACAGACCCCTGAGGGCTGGCTGGAGAGGGGTGCCCCTTGCCAAACTCCCCAGACTCTGTCTTTTAGGTCTGACCTTCCCAGAGAATAGCCATAAGGGGGACCCTGCCAGCCTCCTGGGGTGCACGCTTGGCTCGCTGATTGTAGTGGGAAGGCAGGGGGCAGGCACGTGCCCAGGCCTGGGCATGAGTATCAGAAACTCAGTGCCCAGGCCCCTGCCCTTGGCCTCTGGCTATAGGCAGTGCCCTCTCCTTCAGTGAGGCTCTGGGACGTGGGAGGCCTTGGGAGTGGGAGGTCTCGGCACCTCTCAGAATGAGGCATCTGCTCAGAGACTCTGGGCCACCATCTTCCCCACCTCAGCATTTCAGGGTTCTGCAGGGGGCAGGCAGCCTCAGGCCACCAGGTAGACCTCCAGCAGGCCTCCCACAGAGTGCAGGCAGTAGAAGACCCCCAGAGGCAGGCCAAAGTTGACGATGGCAAACCACATCTGGTAGCCATAGAAATCGTTTTCTAGTCCATTCTCAAACTCCGGGTGTATGCCAAATTCGGGCATCATCCACGGTGTGATATTGCAGAGGATGAGGAAGAGTGAGATCTCCTTGAGCATCCGCCACTTCCAGTTGAGGTGGCTGTAGGAGTGGATGTAGGCCAGCGAGTCCTGCTGCAGGCCCCGGCCCAGCTCCAGCAGGGAGCCTCTGCGGGGAGGCTCAGCCTCCTGCTTCTCTGCCAGGCCCTCAGGAACTGCCTCCCAGAGTGGGCGCCTCGGTGATGAAGATTTTGGGCGACGTGCTGCAGGACGAGCAGCAGCCAGCAGGTCAGGGTGAGGTGCTTGAGACACTCATGTGGGTGTGTGGCCACAATGGCCATGACGGAGAAGCAGGCAATGCCCAGCTGGCCCAGTGCAGTGCCCATCAGCAGTACCACATCCAGGCTGTGGGTGGGGTTTTTTTGGGGGGGAGAAAATTGGCTTTATTCAGAAGGTTTATTGGTAACATAGGAAAGGATGATGGTGCCTCTGCCCCTCTGGTACCCCCGCAACCCCCACAAAGGCTGAAAGGCAAGCAGGTCACAGCAGGGCCAAGTCCCCTTTGTGCTGTTCCAGCCACCAGTCCAGCGTTAGGGCCTTGGGGTTGAGTGTCAGGGTCAGCTCGATGTCACAGTCGGGTCTCAGGGCATAGAAAGGGAACATGTCTGCCAGGTCCTGGGCCCCGGGGAAGCCGAGCCTTTCGGAGTCCTCAGGAGTCATCTTGGTGCCGTGCACGACCTCGGGGCGTGCCTGGTGAGCAGAGCAGCGTACGCCTCGACCGTTGTCTACAAGTGCTCAGCCTGATGCTCTGGCCGACATATTTTTCTGGTATCTTCAGCAGGCTGAGCACCACGGGACCCAGGTCGGACGCGGACATGCCACCCATGGGAACGTCACCTGCGGTCAAGCTTAGCAAGTAGCTCTTTCTGTCCGGGGCTTTCTGGGGCAGGAAGTGGGAGAGGACGTTCTCGAAACAGCAGGGCAGCCGCACACTGGTCGTGGGAACACCGATGTCCTGGAAATATCCCTACACCTCCCCTTTGCGGTCAAGGTGCGCGGCGGTCAGTCTCCCAGCCGTCAGCTTCTTGATGTTCTCCAGGCCACTGTAGACCACATGGTGGAGGCCCAGGCGGTTGGCCAGATCAGCTAGCAGCTTTCCTGCGCTGAGCAGAGCCTGAGTCTGCAGCCTCTAGGGACCTGGAGAACGAGCCGCACGCTGCACTTCCCACCTCCCGCAAGAGCATGTCCTCTACAAAGGGCGTGTCCTCTACAAAGGGCGTGTTCTCTACAAAGGGCGTGTCCTCCACAAAGGGCGTGTCCTCTACAAAGGGCGTGTCCTCTACAAAGGGCGTGTTCTCTACAAAGGGCGTGTCCTCTACAAAGGGCGTGTTCTCCACAAAGGGCGTGTCCTCTACAAAGGGCGTGTTCTCTACAAAGGGCGTGTCCTCCACAAAGGGCATGTCCTCTACAAAGGGTGTGTTCTCTACAAAGGGCGTGTCCTCCACAAAGGGCGTGTCCTCTACAAAGGGCGTGTCCTCTACAAAGGACGTGTCCTCTACAAAGGGCGTGTCCTCTACAAAGGGCGTGTTCTCTACAAAGGGCGTGTCCTCCACAAAGGGCGTGTCCTCCACAAAGGGCGTGTCCTCTACAAAGGGCGTGTCCTCCACAAAGGGCGTGTCCTCTACAAAGGGCGTGTCCTCTACAAAGGGCGTGTTCTCTACAAAGGACGTGTCCTCCACAAAGGGCTTGTCCTCTACAAAGGGCGTGTTCTCTGCAAAGGGCATGTCCTCTACAAAGGGCGTGTCCTCTACAAAGGGCGTGTTCTCTACAAAGGGCGTGTCCTCCACAAAGGGCGTGTCCTCTACAAAGGGCGTGTTCTCTACAAAGGGCGTGTCCTCCACAAAGGGCGTGTCCTCTACAAAGGGCGTGTTCTCTACAAAGGGCGTGTCCTCCACAAAGGGCGTGTCCTCCACAAAGGGCGTGTCCTCTACAAAGGGCTTGTCCTCTACAAAGGGCGTGTTCTCTGCAAAGGGCATGTCCTCTACAAAGGGCGTTTCCTCGGCAGGCCCCACCCCCTGTTGCGTGCTCACTTCCTGCTGGTCTCGCGCTGGCCCCCTGTGGCAGGTGAGCGGTCTGCGCCCTCTCCAGGCCTTCCTTCCGTTTGGCTCCTCGGGCCGTGCCGGGTCCTCCGTGGGCCCTGCCTGGATCCAGGCCTTCGGAGCTGGGCTCGGCCGGGCCACAGTCCTCTGCGTCTCCGGGGCATCGTTTTAGATGCTGACAATAACTAGAAGGGTTAATTTGTGCCCAACCACGAAAAGAGCAGGATTTCTGATTTCACATAAAGCAGCTTCCCCTTCACTGTGAGCTTTACAGTCACGTGGGCTTCTCATGCCAAATGGGGAGTTCAGAACAGATTTATGTGCAAATAAGCCACAGATAGCGCCCAGAAAACGTGGCATGCGGTGGTTTTGTCCCAGAAAACGTGGCATGCGATGGTTTTGTCCCAGACAACGTGGCATGCGGTGGTTTTGTCCTTAAAAACAAAAATCCTATTAAGAAACCAGCCACTCTGAAGAGGTTATCTTTTATTTAGTGATAAATGTAAAATATAAATTAATTTCTAGAGCTATTTGGAGAATATCGATTAGGAACTCTTTTTCCCATAAGTTATTTTTTATTATAAAATGGCAACAGTGACATCCAGTGTTTAGTAAAATTAATGGCAGATTATCCCTGAGGCCCATTAAAGACCCTAATGCTTTGGAATAAAGACGCACATGCTTTTTTTCACATAAGAACTGTATTAGTCCGTGTTCACCCTGCTGATACAAACACACCGGAGACTGCACGATTTACGAAAGAAAAAGGTTTAATGGACTCACGGTTCCATGTGGCTGGGAGCCCTCACCATCATGGTGGAAGGTAAAACGCACATCTCTCGTGGCAGCAGACAAGAGGAGAAGGAAACCCAATGAAAGGGGTTTCCCCTAATAAAACCATCAGGTCTCCGGAGGCGTATTTTCTACCAGGAGGACAGTATGGGGGAGATCGCCCCATGATTCAGTTATCTCCACCTGGTCCCTCCCACAGCATATAGGAATTATGGGAGCTACGACTCAAGATGAGATTTGGGTGGGGACACAGCCAGATCATATCAAGAACATATACCTAGAAATATGACTGTCTACACTTGTTTTATTACTTTGGAAATATGGTCAGCATGTTCCTTGTGGTTAGGTGTGCAGATTGCAATAGCTCAGTTGACGTTCATACTAGAAAAAAAAAAAAAATATATATATATATATATAGGTATGTATATATATCTGATCTCAACAACAGATCAGAGCTGTAGTTCTCACTATGGTTTTGTTAAGGAGATTCACTGGAAAGAGCGTTCATCTTCCCCACGAGCCTTACAGGAATCTTCTGACTCCTGCGCCTGAAAAGCGGTTGAATCTCGGGAAGAGAGTTCGCTGTGGGTTACCATGGGACTGGTTGAACACGGTTCGTTTCATTCTCTTGAGCTCTTCTTTGCAGTTCAGGATCAAGTTGGATCATCCAGCGTCTGGAGAGTTATTCTGGGGTGCAGGAGGACATGGGTGCTTCGTCCACATGCAGATTGCTTGGGTCTGATTCCTCCTCCCTGCCCTGATTGATGACTTCTTTTCTGTTGAATCCATGTCGCCACTCTTCCAGATTATGGGGTAGAGTGGCCATATTTTTCTTCTGTTTCTAAAATTTAACCTGGATTCCAGTAACATATGTTTATTCTCTGACCAAATTGTGTCATATCAAATTTCTAGTCTCTGGATCTTTGTTTCTTCTTGGTCGAGTCTTTGATAATGCCTATCTAGTCACTTCAAATCTTTCTGCCTTAATTTCTGCTGGTATAAGCGAATCATTACCAGCCTTTTCACAAGGCTGATATAAAGAGAAAGCTAGAAAGTGTATCCAGGTGGCCGGGCGCAGTGGCTCAAGCCTGTAATCCCAGCACTTTGGGAGGCCGAGGCGGGTGGATCACGAGGTCAAGAGATCGAGACCATCCTGGTCAATAAGGTGAAACCCCATCTCTACTAAAGATACAAAAAATTAGCTGGGCATGGTGGCGCGTGCCTGTTAATCCCAGCTACTCAGGAGGCTGAGGCAGGAGAATTGCCTGAACCCAGGAGGCGGAGGTTGTGGTGAGCCGAGATCGCACCATTGCACTCCAGCCTGGGTAACAAGAGCGAAACTCCGTCTCAAAAAATATATATATATTATAATAAAAAGAAAGTGTATCCAAGTGAATTAGTTCAAGGAAAATGGATACTGAAGAAAGCATTCTTCGTTTATGTATTACCAAAAGTTTCTGGGTCATGTAAGAAATCAACGGGAGGGTTGAAAGCAGTTTTTAAAATCTATTTTCCAAAGAAATTCTGTAATTTCTAATCTTAATTATTCAGAAAATGTATTACTGCCCAACTAGTTTTATGAGACCAGGATAATTTTAATACTAAAGCTGGATAAAAACTTATAAGAAAAGAAAATTCGCAAATATAGAAACAATACTTCTTTGGAAATCATTAACAAATTGAATTAAGCTCTCTATAGAATGATAGCACCTCATGAGCAGATGGGTGTTAACCAAGAAATATAAACTTTATTTTGCATTCAAAGTTAATCGCTATAATTCACATTTAGTTAACAGAGTAAAGGAGTAAAAAATGTGTTTTCTACACATTATCTCAATATGTGTAGAAAAGCTTTTGGCAGAGTTTAACACCCATTGATGATGACGTCTTAGCAACCAACTTCATCTAGAAAAGGGAATCTTAGTGGGGGCGCGGTGGCTTAGGTCTGTAATCCCAGCATTTGGACAAGGTGGGCGGATCACGAGATCAGGAGTTGGAGACCAGCCTGACCAAAATGGTGAAACCCCGTCTCTACTAAAAATACAAAAAATTAGCCAGGTGTGGTGGTGCATGCCTGTAATCCCAGCTACTCAGGCGGCTGAGGCAGGAGAATCGCTTGAACCCGGGAGGCAGAGGTTGCAGTGATCTGAGATGTCACTTCACTCCAGCCTTGGCAACAGAGCAAGACTGCATCTCAAGAAAAAAAAAAAAGAAAGAAAGAAAGGGAATCTTCACAGACCTGTTGCTAGCACTTTTCTTCACTACAAACGTTGGAAATAAAACAAGGATACTTATTCTCACCACTGTACAGGAAGTTCTAGGCAATACAATAAGCAAGAAAAGTAAATAGAAACAAACATGAAAAATAAAGCTGTCATTATTTAAAGAAGACATGTTTGTTTATGTAGAAAACTCTCATATCTATTAAAAATAAACAACAAATAAACGAATGAAATGAGATCATGGAATATAGGTTCTATTGATAAAAATCAGTTATATTTCTATTTACTAGCCAATAGTTTTAAAATGATTTTCTTAATAAACCTACCAATTTATATAGCATACAATTGTTAACCTGGAAGGTATTCTAAATACATTTCCAGGACAAATCGAAGACCTAAATGGATAGAAAGATAAACTATATTCAGTTTGGAAGAATAAGTATTTTCAAGATAATCGGTTCTTCTCAATTTGATAAACAGATGCAAAGCACTCTCAGGCGTAATTCCCAAAGATCTTCCTGAGAACTCGATGAGTCTAGAATGTACATTTGGTTTTCATAGCTGGGAGAGGAAGCCATGCTGCAGGCCACTGGTAGGTTGGGGGCAGGCACACTGTGAAACATCTGAGAAGGCACAAGACAGCCCCTCCCCACAACAACAAAACTGTGCTAAAATGCCAGCAGTGGCATGCTTTTCCCAAGGATTTCTTCTACTGCCCTTTACAATGGAAAGCTGTTACCTTTTAAAGGTTAATTTTTTAACATGTATTAACCTGAAGGTTGACTTCTAACATTTAACTCTGTAATCAATATGCATAGAGAGCCGGGATCATGAAGAGATAAAGACTATGGCCAGCTGCCAGCCTCCCTCCCACCATGTGTAACCAAATGCTCCAACACCACTTCTCTGGTGAATTACTTTGTCTCACTGAGTAGCGATGCCAGCACTTGGTAGATACTAAACTGTAACATTGCAGGGTATGTTTCAGAACTTCATCGTGGTTTTTAAAATTAAAGTTACCTGTACCACACTTTCTAGAAAGTTGTACCTTTTCCGTGTTTCTAGAGGATTGCTTACTTATTACGTTTTCCAGTAGCCTCAAACACCATAAAAGTTAGGGCTGCATTATCAATTTTTTTAATCCTAGTTGTATCCCAGTACATAGTTTGTAATTTGTCTGGTATCATATTGTTTAAAAGACTCTCAAAAATTTTCTTAACATTTAAATATTTCATTTTTTCCTGCTAAATTTTAAACTTTATCGCATAATATCAAGAAGTAACACAAATGCCAGTGACTTTTAGGAGATCACTGACAGCATTAGAAACAAATGCTTGCACAGGATTTATGTGAAAATGACCAAACCTAAAAGTGCTTTCAAACATTCATCCTAGGTGCTCGAAACATTTTCCTTGTGAGAGCTTATTCATCTGTTTAGGACACACTTTGCTTTCACAGATAATGCCAAGTTAATTCAGCTGCTGTCTAAGTGATTATTATTGGACTCCAAATAAATGCTGTAATTGAATTTGAGGTGGAACTATATTTAAAATATTTCCTTCTGGTTTTATTGATAAAGTCATTTAATTGGATGTCTTTTATTTTGCTTTTGAAGCTCACTAACTTGTCAAATCATATGCTTAGAGTAGCCTGCGCAGAAATTCTCAAAGGCTAATAATTAGTTGGCAAAATACTCCTCTAAAGAGAATTTGCATGCAAATGGGATAGACCGTTCCCCAAACTCATTATAAAATATGGATATGTCTTTTAACTTTTACAGTTAATTATGAGTGTATCCAGGATCGCCCCCTTAAATTGTCCCTAGAGCAAGGTCCTTGTATTTACAAACCTATTAAGAACTGAGCTGTCAATCTATTGGTGCTGTTCCGGGCTTTGCCACCAGGTGTCGCTGTTTAATGGAGAATTTTGCTCCAGGCTTTGCAGGTGCTTAATAGGCTAAGACAGCTCTGGAGATGGGGTGGTCCCTTTCTTCTTGGTGGGCTAGGCCAAAGGCACACCCCATTTGGGATCCCAGATCCACAGATTAGCTTTTTAATTTCCTAGAACAACAGCACAGAGCTAGGACTGAGCCTAGTTCTGTCCAGTGAGCAGCTCCCCATTAAGCATTCTCCCTGGGACAGGCATCAGTGCCCAAGAGGCAGGGACCTTTTTTCTATGAAACTCTCAGCACACTAATAGTCTGTCCCCGTCCTTCTGCAAAAACATTCAGGATCACACCCAGCTTCCCAAGAACGTCTTCAAAATGATTGGTGTGCCCATGAGGGTCACTCTCAGTGACCCTAAAAGCCCAACTCTGAGCCTTCAGTTAGAAATTTAATGACTCATAGTGAATGTCCACCTCGTCCCATACCTAGGACCATCTGCCAGACACTCCTGCTCATAAATGGGGAAACTCAGCAGGGGCCTTCCTCCTGTGAGGTGCACGTTCCAACCTCTGCATGTCCCACATATTCTATGAAAATGGAACAAGGGCATTTGCAGGAATATAGAATTCTGCACCTAAGAGTGTTAAAGATATCCGTTTGGAGGTGTTAATATGAAGGAAGGAGATTTAATGTGACCACCCCAGTCGTGAGAATTAACAGGGACAAACTAAATGAGAACAAGCATGAGCTATTTCTTCAGACTAGAGAGAGGGAGCCACTACCACCCTTTGGGCTTGGAGGAGACTCACAGGAGGCAGGGAGTGGGAAGAGAGAGGCTCGGGGAGCCCTGGAGGAGACTGGTTGTGGAGGGGGGCAGCTCATGGAATTCACTGGGGGAAGATTTGCCTTTCTCCACCTAGTCCTAGCTTGGAAGTGGAAACAGCATTAGGGAATCTGTCAGTCATAATTCCTGGCCTTTGGGCACTGATTGCCTCTGGGTGAACTCTTTGGCCTCCTGGGCCATGGCTACATACCCTGGCCTTCCTTCCTGGACTCCGACTTGCAGCAGGCAGCTTCCAAGCTGGCTCCTGCAGACGAGAGCTGGCTGCCTGGCTGCTTGTGGCAGATCGTGGGCTGGAGTCCCCCTTCGATATGTGGCTTAGTCATTGATCATTTACAAACTCCCTCAGTCTCTCAAAATCCTATTGTCTTAGCAAAAAATAAAATTTTAATGGATGGCTAATATATGTGACTTTGAGAAAATCCTAAATTGTTATAATTACTAGGATTATTCTTGTATTTTACCCTTAGAAATGTAGCATTTTAGTTTTGGGAATTGATTGTAAAAAAATAAATAAACTTAAATCCTGTACTTATATTTAATCATAATTAATCGTAGAGTTAAAAACCATTTTTTATTAGCAAATTAATGCATGAAACCACAAGGAGCATTAATCGACTCTTCTCACTTTGAGTCTTTTCTTTCCGAATCCACTTTTCGTCACAAGGTTTTCATACATCTCTTAATGACTTTTATTCCCATGCTACAGTGTGACCTGGCAAGTAAAGTGTTAAACAATAATTGAAAAAGAGTTTGATCTTAACACTACATTTTCAGGATCTTAATGACTTTATTATGAAATCCATGTACAAAAGCATCTGCATTTACTTCCAACAGAGAAAAGCAAAAGGTTTCAGTCACTGAATGTCTCCCAAAAGGAGGTAGACGAGGGCCTGGGAGTGCAGCAAGGGAAGAAACAGTGGTTTCCCAATAAAAATGTCTGTGATGTCTGTGGTGTTGCATTCCCAGAAGCAGCCACTGGCAGTGACGGTGGAGCTGGAGAGAGGCAGGCTTCCAGGGGTCCCTGAGCACCTATGACCTCAAGTCTCGAGTGCAGCTGGGTCGGAAGCTGCAGGAGGAGCCGCTGGTCTTTGCTCTGTCTCCTGAACTCCTCTGGCCAAGTTAGACACTTCTTTTGTGCTTTCAAAAGCAGCGCTATGGGAGTTTCATGGTGTGTGTGATGGACGCACCCCAAAGTCCTCGCTATTATTCCTCATACCTTCGCCCCACATGCTGGCTCATCTTCTGATGGGGATTTGAAGCTGTCTTCAGGCTCTCCTGAATTTCACCATTCTCTCCCCTGGGGAGCTCCTGGGCAAGACGTAGGCATGGCTCGGTCCTAGCACATTGTGTTATGCATTGTTTAGGTTAAATGGGTACCTGTGTGATGTATTTTTTATTTTCTATTTATTTATTTTTGAGATGAGTCTTGCTTTGCTGCCCAGGTTGGAGTGCAGTGGTGTGATCCCGGGTTGGAGCGCAGTGGTGTGATCCCGGGTTGGAGCGCAGTGGTGTGATCCCGGGTTGGAGCGCAGTGGTGTGATCCCGGGTTGGAGCGCAGTGGTGTGATCCCGGGTTGGAGCGCAGTGGTGTGATCCCGGGTTGGAGCGCAGTGGTGTGATCCCGGGTTGGAGCGCAGTGGTGTGATCCCGGGTTGGAGCGCAGTGGTGTGATCCCGGGTTGGAGCGCAGTGGTGTGATCCCGGGTTGGAGCGCAGTGGTGTGATCCCGGGTTGGAGCGCAGTGGTGTGATCTCAGCCACTGTAACCTCCACCATCCAGGTTCAAGTGATTCTCCTGCCTCAACCTCCCAAGTAGCTGTGACTATGGGCACGTGCCAGCACGCCCAGCTAATTCTTGTATTTTTAGTGGAGATGGGGTTTCACCATGTTGGCTGGGCTGGTCTCCTGTGTACTCCTGACCCCAAGTGACCCACCCACCTCAGACCTCCAAAGTACTGGGATTACAGGCATGAGCCACCGCCCCTGGCCATGTGCTGGTATGATATAAACATGCCATAATTACCTGCCTTTGTGTTTACCTTTTTGCCTGGGAAACACTGGATAGGGGTGTTCCCACCTTGACATGCTCTCAGGGACCACACTGGTGGCAGCTGTCACAGCCTTGACAGAGTTAGAGCCCAGGAACAGTGTTTCTGTGCACATACGTGGAACACTGTATGCACGATGAACAGCAAACGCTGGAGCTCAGTTCAGTATGTACCAAGCATTCAGAGGCACGTTTGCTTTTCGGAGTTCAAAACATGAGTAAGATCGGCCCTGGACAACTGCAGCATCTCCTGCAAGGGGCCCTGATCGCCCACGCCGGCTCTATCCTGTGTCCCACACGCCCTTGCCTGCCCAAGCCCTCAGGGAGGGTTGCTTCCTGCTGCTTATCCTCCAGATTTTCCTTTCTAATTTTTTGTATTAGCTGAATTGGGATCCACGTTACAAGGACTCTTCTAGACAATCGACGGTGGATATAATCAACCCCTTCATTTAGTAAACACTTAAATCAGGATTTATTTGCTAATTGTTAGCTAGCCAGTCCTCGAAATTATTGAGGAAATGTTTTTCAGTAAAGGCCCTTCAGCAAGTGTCCCTGTGGGAATGTCAGGCCCGGTGTTCACCCTCCTTGAAGCCATTTATTCCCAAGGTAGTCTCCATGGGATATTCTTGTAGCTTCCAGAAGCCGATTGAGCTCACCCCATCATTCAGTTATGTGAATTTCCATATCAGATGTAAATTAACCAAACGTTGACTTTGTCAGGTCTCCAGGGAGATCACAGAATGCTGGGAACAGGCACCTAGAGTTTGCCATGAACTGTGTCCCTCACCTGGGTGCTTCCTGACAAATTCTACCCTTTCAGAAGAGGGCTTCAGGCTGTGATGTCACAGCATGGTGGTGAGTGGTATGCCAGGAAGGGGTTGGTGGGGAAGGCCACACTGCCACAGCTGTGTTCACTATTACTAGATGGATCCCTGATGCCTCTTTGTACTTACACAGTAGAGTCAGAAACTGCATGGGTTCTGCACTCATTAGCCAGAGCGGATGAGTCATTGCAAAATAGCACCCAGATTTTGCTTATGTTCTTCGTGAGAAGCCATCGGCTGCTGATGTGATTTGGCTCTGTCTGCTCACCCAGATCTCATCTTGAATTGTACTCCCATGATTCCCACATGCTGTGGGAGGGACCCGGTGGGAGGTCATTTGAATCATAGGGCCAGTTTCCTCCATGGTTCTCATGGCCGTGAATAAGTCTCATGAGAGCCGATGGTTTAATAAGAGGTTTCTGCTTTTGCTTTTTCTTCCTTTTCTTTTGCCACTGCCATGTAAGAAGTGCCTTTCACCTCCTGCCATGATTCTGAGACCTCCCAGCCATGTGGAACTGCAAGTCCAATTAAACCTCTCTTTCTTCCCAGTCTCTGGTGTGTCTTTATCAGCAGTATGAAAGCCCAAACTAATACAGCTGCCTTCCTCTTCCGTAGCTGTCCATGTCCCTTCAAATGAAAGTTCATTCAAGAATAGGTATCTTTATTTGAACTCTTCTCCCCCTTTTCACTTCCTTTCAGGCTGTTTTATTGATTCATTCTGCGGCATGTCCTCAGCACTGCTCGTATGCCAGATGTGTTGGTGCTCTCCAAGATAGAGGGGTGGGCCACAGAAACAGCCTCAGCAGAACACTGATTTTCAGGGAGCAAAAATACACACAGACTTAAAAACTGTCTTGATACAAAAAAGGAAAAAAAAGAACAGGATGTGAAGAGAGCGAATACACCAGGAGAAATGGCATGGGTTAGATGGGGGAGTAGGAAAAGACCCCTGCAGAAGGGCGTTTGGATGAAGCCATGCAGGATGAGTAAGAGTTCACTCTTCGGTATGAGCCTTCTGGCAGTGGACATGGTCCAAGGAGGTTTTGCAGAGAGCAGCAAGCATGGAAAAAGATGACACGATCTGTTTCCAGAGACATGGGTAGGTATGCGGGTGGGTGATGCCCCACAATACACACATGTGACTGGGCTTGTGATGCTTCAAAGTGAAATACACCATTGCCAGCTGTGAACAGAGCTGTAATGTGACCCAGTTTGGGCTGCAAAGATTTGCTCCTACAACAAGGAGCTTCCAGCAGCTGGTAGAGAGGGGAACACTCACACAAGGCCAGGGTAGGAAGGTGTGAATTCTGCCAGGGGAAATGCGTCCAGAAGCGGGGAGGGAGCAGGGGGAGGAACTTGAGAACAGCTTGGGAAGGAGGAACAAGACAGCAATTGATCTGAAATGGAGAGTGTGAGAAGACAAAGTCCAAAGGTGATGTGGAGATGCTAATGTGGACAGAGGTGCTGATACCTGAGATGAAAAAAGTCAGAGGAGGAACAGATGAGGGATGATGTTCATGACTGCATACATTCGTGTTTGTGACTGCACTTCTGTGCTGTCTTGCTTTATTTTGTTTTAATTCTTGTTAAGTATGTTGTAGGACTTGGACATCCAAACATGATGAATAGAGTCCAGTCTTGACCATTAAAGATTCTGTAATCTAACATTGATACAGACTTTAGAACTAAGAGAGTAATATAGTTTGGCTGTGTCTCCAGTCAAATCTCATCTTGAACTGTAGTTCCCATGATCCCCATCTATTGTGGGAGAGACCAGGTTGGGGGTAATTGAATCATGAGGGTAGGTTTTCCCATGCTGTTCTCATGATAGTGAATAAGTCTCATGAGATCTAGTGGTTTTTATAAAGGGCAGTTCTTCTGCACAAGTCTCTTGCCTGCCACCATGTAAGATGTGCATTTGCTCCTCCTTCACCTTCTGCCACGAGGATGAGGCCTCCCCAGCTATGTGGAACTGATGAGTTCATTAAACCTCTCTTTCTTTACCAGAAATACCAGTCCTGGGTATTTCTTCATAGCAGTATGAAAATTGACAAATACAGAGAGGAACAGAGACAAGTGAACAGCTGACCCAGTGCCCAGGCAGAATGGGACCACAGTGGAGGGAGGCTGGTTTGTGCTTGCAGGAGAACTCAGCCCAGGTGGATGTATTGGGTCCAGTTTGCTGTTCCTTAGCTGGGTGAATGCTGCAGGTGTCTGGGCATCTCTGGGCCTGCTTTCTCCCCTGCAAGTGGAAATAATAGTTGCAAAGGATACATAAAGACTCGTATGGCACATATCACAATATTGTGAACAGAGATCACATCAACAACTTTTTTTACTGTCACAATGTAAGCAGCATGACCTGGGGATGGAGGAAATGAGAAGTTTCATTCTGGTCGGGCTTCTCTTAGACCATGGATGGCACTCACCACAACTGTATCAGGACCACGCTGTCTGCAATTCTGCCTTCTGTTATTGATAATGTTCTTCTTGTATAACTTTGGTCCATCTTCTTTCTATATATTATCTCTGCTTGCATTTCCTCTTCCATCTATGTTTTCATTCCTAATAAATTTCTATAAATGTATTCTATAAAGCCTGTGGTTTTGAGCTTATGGCAGCTAAATTTTTGGAGATTTTTGAGGCCAAATTCTATGTCATGTGCCGCTGTTTCCTCTGCAGCCCGCCAGCTGTGGTGGCTTACTCATAGAAGAGTTCAGTAAATGTCCTCGCCTTGATTAGCACCAAACAGAACCACTCTCCTGTGATCCGTATAAAACCCTCTTGAGCAATAAGTAGGCAATTTCCACTGTCTTATAGGAGCATAAACATAGCAATATTGAGGAGAGATATCTTTTCTTTTTTAATAACAGAACTCTACAATAAAAAATTCACAGCAAAGGAACTGTGAGTCAGAGACCTGGTGGGGCTGGTTCTAGAAATGCCAGAAACAGATCAGTAAATAATTTGGTCATTTAGTGCAGTGAGTAGGAAAAAACCCTCGGAGATGTCTCTTCTATATACTTCTTTTGATTTTAACACCTAAATTTAGCTCCTAGACATGGGTTTGAAGTCAAATATGTAACCATTAAATCTCACCTTTACCTGAAGCTGTTAAAATATCCTCAGAAATTAAGGAAAAAAGAGAGACCGGCAGTTTGTCATGGATAACCTCTTTCATACCTGTCTTGATTGAGTACTGTGGTGACTCAGGTGCTCAGGCGTCAGGCAGTTAAAGCTATGAGCAGACGCTAAAAAGAGCTTGTCTAAAAAGAGAAGTAGTGAATAACATGAGAACTGTCCTGCGCTAAATTTTTCTTTAAACAGCTGCAGGGATGTTGTCAACTTTTTCAGTTTTTAAGAGTAAAACACTGTCTAACTTGCTGTCATTGAACCTGTGGGACACCAGTGGGAAAATAAAAACCACAAGAATATTTGATATTTCCATCTTTTCAGAAAACAGCCTCAGAAAAGGTGTCCTAATAAGTCAGTGAACTGAATATGCTTCATACTCACACATGCTTAACTCGATTATTTTCACTCTTAGAAAAACAACGTCTGTTCTTATTCCCAAGTGTGCTCTTCATACTGTATCTTCATCATTTCTGATCATTCTCCTGTTCTGTTCAAGGATATGAAAAAATAATTCCAGGTGCATGTGGATTTTTCAACCACATTGGTACTGAGGTGAAAGACAGTGTTGTATCTGTTGGAAATATAATCTAGCGGTTTGCAGGAGAGCGTGCCAGTGAAACAGCAGCAGCAAGCACTGCCATCAGCTTCCAGCTGTTCTCGGTGAATTCTCGTCCCAGTTACCGCAGGTAACACCCTCCTCAGTCCTCTCCTTCCGCTTCCAGGAGCAGCAGCTGTCACCACAGACATTTCAGTTCGCTGTTTTATGTCAGGAAAGAAGGCCCAACCCAACAGACAGCACACGTTCCTCCTGGAGAAAGTGCAGCCTTGGGATAATGGTCAGAATCAGGCTTTTCCTTTGCATGTGAATGCATGTAAACACCTCTGCATGAACTTCACATCACTTCCCTTTCACCTGAGGCCTTCTTGGGTCACATGTATTGCTGTATTTATTTCCGTTCGATTACAGGTTATTTGTGGGATAGCTCAAGTGGGTCAGATCTCAGGCATGAAGGACTGAGTTGCAGGCGGAGCCTGGGTAATGAGTTATCGTTGTTCACACTCCTACACTGTAGCCTTCCGTCCTTCACAGGGGCTGGCTGGATGCTCGGCAAACTGTAGCCTTTCCTGGGTACCCACAGTCCAGTGGCATCCCGGCCTTCTTTTCTGTGGGGTATCTCCACGTGGTGCAGTTCTTGAATGTGGAACGTGGGATGAAGTGACCTGTGTCATTCCCAGGTGGGCACATTGACAACAAAATAAAACAAAACATGAAACTCTCACACTCCTCAAGCCCTTCTCTTCCCTGTCTCTCTAACAGGCATTTATTCCCAGAGGGATTCTTGAAGCCCCGGTGGCAGCTTGTACACCTCCAACAGCTTTGGCCCTTGAGTTACTACCTGGAATAGACCCTTCCCACTTTCCCAATCCTGCTGATGCCAATTTAATTTTACAGGAGTGAGAAATAAAATTCAGTTCCTTTTCTTTTTCTTTCTTTTTTTTTTTTTTTTGAGACGGAGTTTCACTCTTGTTACCCAGGCTGGAGTGCAATGGCGCGGTCTTGGCTCACCGCAACCTCCGCCTCCTGGGTTCAGGCAATTCTCCTGCCTCAGCCTCCTGAGTAGCTGGGATTACAGGCATCCCCCATCTGCCAACTCCCATTCACTGTTTACCAATCGGAAAGACTCCCCATCACTCTAATAATAAATAAATGAGCCACTTGGTTTCTTTTCTCAGGCAGCAGGAAGCCCTTCACCAGGCTTGCTAGATTCTATTTAGTGAATAAATGTTGGGAGAAGGATTTCACAGACTGGCAGGACTCTAGAGTCTTCAACAGAACAAATTTAATCAGGATTCTTTGCTCTATCCTTCTGTTTTCCTCATCTGTGCAGAGTTCAATATAAAAACATCTTAATTGACCGGCCAGGGCCAAATCAATCAGGTTCTCACTCTGTTTTGCCTTCCCCAGCAGCTGGCTGACAGCCGAGAAACAGAGTCAAATCTTAGGCTGTATCACACTGAGAACTGGAAGAAACCACAAGCAAGAAGCAGTGAGAGATTTGAGAAGAATATTGGCTTGAGTATATCTGCACGAGGACAAATTAATTCAGAATAGAAGGACGTTTGGGCCATTCTGTAAGATGCAGAGGTCTTCAGCTGCCCAGATCAAACCTGTGTTCAGATCCATGAGCACATGTCAGGTGCGTAGCACTAGCAGCCAAAGCTGAGCAGTGGTAAGGAGGGGAAGGAGTACCAGTGCTGCCGAATATGGGGTGGAGACTGAGATAAGTCCTTTGATCTCAAACGCCCAAGGCATAATACAAGACGCAATGGTACAATCTCAGCTCACTGCAGTCTCCACCTCCCCGGTTCAAGCGATTCTCTTGCCTCAGCCTCCCAAATAGCTGGGACAACAGGTGCGCTCCAGCACACCCAGCCAATTTTTGTATTTTTAGTAGAGATAGGATTTTGCCACATTGGCCAGGCTGGTCTCGAACCCCTGGCCTCAAGTGATCCACCCGCCTCTCCCTCCCAAAGTGCTGGGATTAAAGATATGAGCTATCGTGCTTGGCTTTATTAAGAACTTTCTACAACAGCATTTTTAAATACTGAATAGAATTTTGTTGTGTAGAGATGGCAAATTTTGTTTAAGCAGTCCCCTTATTGTTTGGCCTTTGTTTTACTTTCTGAGAATTCACTATTAGAAAAACATAGGGACAAACCCCTTACAATTGCACCCTTGGGTACTCTGTTATTTTCTTTCCTGGCATAAATTCCTAGCTATGCAAATGATCTACATTTTTCTGAGGCTTTAATGTATATTTCCAAAAACACCAGTGAGTGAGTTTTTGGATTCTATTTGTTTGGATTCTGAGATAGCATCTTGCTCTGTCACCCAGGCTGGAGTCCAGTGACGCGATCTCAGCTCACTGCAACCTCCGCCTCCCCGGTTCAAGCAATTCTTCTGCCTCAGCCTCCTCAGGAGCTAGGATTACAGGCACCTGCCACCACGCCCAGCTAAGTGTTTTAATTTTTAATAGAGACGGGATTTCCCCATGTTAGCCTGGCTGGTCTTGAACCTCTGACCTTGTGATCCTCCCGCCTTGGCCTCCCAAAGTGCTGGGATTACAGGCATGAGCCACCGCGCCTGGCGAGAGATTTTATTTATTTCAGCAGTAGGCAGAATACCCCTGCTCCCTCAGAATCACACAAAGGTGGCATTCTTTTTAACCATTTTCAAATTTGTGGGATATTCACGTAGTCTCTGTACTTCCTGTTCACATTCAGTTATTACATAGTGACGTTGACTTTTTCCACAAATTTACTGGTCCTGTAATTTCTGTTTGTTCTTTTGTTTGAATCCCCTCATATCATTTGTTAACTAAGAAAAATCCAATGGCATCTTATTGAGTACCCACCCCCAGACATCTTGATTCTAGCTCCTGGTCTTGATTAAGGGTGGATGTCAGGTGTTTGTATGGTCTGTAGGCTGACCAGGAGGCTCTTCTCTTCTGGAAAGCCTGGGCTGATCTCTGGAGGGTCTGCTCTTGGGCTTGTGGTCAGCTGGTGAGCTCTCCCAGGGCTGGCTGACCGAGGACCGCCTCAGGCAGGTGATTAGCAGGCTCTTGGCCAGGGTGGGGGGGGAGCTGTGTGGCAAGCCTTCCAGGATCCAGCAGGCTAACCTGAGCTTCTTCGCATGGTGGTGGCAGCAAGAAAATGGGCCCCACGGTGCCAGCACCAGCCACAGAGTCAGTGCTGGGCACCTCCCTAGGAGGTGGATATAGGAGGTGTAAGCACATTTTCAACACTCTCCAGAGGTCCTGCTCTCGTGGTTAATTGTGTGATGTCTGGAGCTAATCGAGGTTCAACTTCTAGCCTCGAAGCTTATGAAATGTGCAGTGTTACATACTTAAACCTGCTGAACCTCAGTCTGCTTGTCTCCAAAACTGGCCCGATCATGGCAGCAATCCTGCAGGAGGGAGGGTTAAGGCACTAAGAGACATAAAGCACTTAACACAGAATCTACTTCTTAATAAGAGCTCAGAATGTTTCAGCTGCTGTTACCGAGTCAAATTCTTAGGTTTTAATTTATCTTCCTTTGCAATGAATTATTTCTAGTTCCTTATGGACACATGTCCCTGGTGTCCCCCCTGCCCCCCACCCAAATGCTAGGATGTGTAGGGATGTCTGAATCCAAAGGTGAGCACAAGTTAGACTCAAAATGAGTTCATTTCTGCAGACTGAAGGACTGAATTACCTGACCTTCTGAAGTAGTGATGAGTTAGGGACTGAATTACTTATCCCTCTGAAGTAGTGATTTTCCTCCCTCTGGCTCAGTAGGAATTGAGAATGCAGCAGTATCCATCATGCGACCTAGTTAGCAAACAGTAATGTGGTAACTTCACCACGGGGATATAAATCAGATTCCCTTCATTGTAAAAATGACTGAGATAATTCTTCAGCACCACAATCTTTCATTAATAAGTTACAAGAGGCAATGTGTGTGCAATCTGCTATTTAGCATTTAGCCTCTCTTTTGAGAACTTTGCTTGCCAAAATATTATTTCTCACGTGATTTTATAAAGACATTCTTAAGTTTCAGTATTCTCCACTATCTTCTCTCTACTTGATAATCTGGTACAAATGCTGTCACTTAATGAAGACTTTTCTTTTTCCTTCCTCTCTTGCCGTTATGGTTTATTTTCCAAAAAACAACCAGAGCTTTGGTCTTTCAAAAACAGAACTCAGACTGCATGCTGCTGAATACACGCCTGTTTCCCTGAGCTCTGAAGTCACCCTCCTGTTGCTGCAGAAGTGCAAATTCTGCAAATGATTATTTCCCCGATGCCTTTCTGCTGGGTCTTGTCAGTGCAAGAGAGTAGGTAGAAGAACGAGGTTATCCTTTCCTGTTTTCCCGTTCTGTATCATGGTCCTGGGAACAGCTGTTGGCTCCAACAGTAGCCACTCTTCAGAATCCAGCTTCCTTTTAACTCCCAGAATCAGACTCAGTGTAGAAGGATAAGACCCCCATAGAGGTCCAAGAAGCAGCTGCGGCAGTGCTTCAGCTCAGACACCTGAGCGCAAACCTCCCAGGCCCCTTGTCCATGCTCCTGAGGAAACAGCGGTTCACATCCCTGCTCTAATGGTGAGCACAAGTCTGTGGGAGCTCCTTAAATTTTATTAATTATTAATAAATTAATTATTAATTATCATTAATAAATTAAATATCAATAATTTATTGTTGAATAAATTATTTTTATTTTAAATATGATTTATTATATTTAAATTTATAAAGAATTTATTATATAAATTATTAAATTAAATAATTATTAATAAATTAATAATTAAATGTATTAATTATTACTTTTCCCTAGGCCATGAAGATTGCAGCTATTTCCTGCATTTATTACTTTAGGATGTCTGCATGGTCTTTTCTTGGTTTTCTTTTAATTTTCTAACATTTCTGAAAAGAATTCCCTGTATTTACCTTCTCTGCTTGAAATACCCGACGTACTGTTTTCCTAATTGACTGATACAGTCATGGGAGAGTTCCTAGGACAGGAAACAACACTGAAAGGCAGGATTCTGAGATGACTTTGGTTATGTTCTGGTCTCCTTTTTTTTTTTCTCTTTTTGTTGTTGTTGTTAACAGAGTCTAGTTCTGTGGCCCAGGCTGGAGTACAGTGGCACGATCTTGGCTCACTGCAACCTCTACCTCCCAGGTTCAAGCTATTCTCCTGCCTCAGTCTCTCGAGTAGCTGAGACCACAGGAGTATGCCACCATGCCTGGCTAGTTTTGTTTCATTTTTTGTGAGATGAGGTTCACCATGTGGGCCAGGCTGGTCTCTAATTCCTAACCTCAAGTAATCCACCTGCCTTGGCCTCCCAAAGTGCTGTGGTTACAGGTATGCACCACCATGCCTGTTCAAATGGCCTTGGTCTTTAATGTGGTTCCTAGCTCCTCGCCGCTGGAAATGCAGCTCAGGTAACCCGTGGCTTGCAGAAGCATTGCGCTGACCCACACCTGTGACTGCTGGGGATGAAATATTGCTTTCAACTTGCTGTATGACCACTGAGACCCACAGACTTGAATCAAAATTCCATTTGTCTTTGATCATCATTATCTCCTAATCAGACCTTGGAGCAACAGAAACTAACATCAACTTGTTTCAAACATTTAATAATCCCTAAAAATCTCAGGAATTTCTCTGTCCCCAGTGTACAAATACTCTAGTTCCTGGATATAGGTTTATTTGGAGAAGATTTAAAGACTTATACATGATGCTGTTCCAGGATCTCTGGAGTCAAATTGTAGAACTGTAGTGATTATCATTTGGAAATTTGGCCCAAGCCTATGCCACAGGAATCTAAGCAGCTCTGCAGACTGTCCCTGTGTAGTTTCCATAGTTTCTGGCTAATTACAGTGAGTATACTTGGCAGCCAGCAGAAGCCTCATATTGGCCCCCTGGTCTTTGGAGTGAGGGCAATTATATAGGAAAATTGAGTGGAAGCTGATTAAATGTCTTTCTATCAGGACAGTAAACCAAAGAAGGATTGCATCTTTATAGGAATTGCGGAGATTAGCCTTGTATGTCTTGACTTTAATGCTGATCAGTATAGTCCATGGTCCCTAGCTTAGAGTCATCTATATGGGAAAAATCTTTTTTTTTTTTTTTTGGCCTTCAGACAAATGAGCAAGAACTACTAGAAAATATTCCTCCACTTAGAGGAGAAAAGAATATTCCTTTATTTTTCTATTTAGAACAGTACCAATTCTTCTGTTCTATATTATAATATGGGCTAACGGTTAACCACGTTTTCTTAAAGAACAGATTATGTGTATTTCAGGCTTGCAGTCCATACAATCTCTGACTCAACTATTCAACTCTGTTACAGCTGAAAAGTAAACACAGACAACAAATGGGTTTGGCTACTTTCTGATAAATCTTTATATACAAAATCAGGCAGGCTGACTGCAGGGCATAATTGGCAGCCTCCCAGTGGACCACAGAGAAATGTGATGAGCTTAACATCCCACTGGACTCCACTCTGATTCTGTACATTGACGATCTCAAAGTGATTCGACCTGATAAGAGTAATTAGCAAATTACCTTAGAAAGCTCAGAAAGAATCTTGATCACAAGAGTGGAAGATCAATCTACAAAAGTGTAGTGACTGGCTACATGATAAACTTAATGGAAATCCAGTGGCTGGGAGCATGTTTGAGCATGAGACCTTCAATGTGAATAATATTTTGCTGTACTTTCCACAAATTTTGTTAACAATACATGCCACATTTGAGTGGCATCCAGTAATCAATAAAGGGTGCCAGCTTCAGTAAGGTCCGGAGAAATAAATTATCTTGTATATATCCTTGACAAAACTGAAAAGGAAAAATAGTATGGAGCCTAAGGAATCTTTTAAAGCCTACTTTGTTTGAGATCATCACACAGTCTCTATGCAAAGACAGTATTCTCTGGGAGAAGAAGAGCTTTTTTGCTGGCAAGGGGAACTTAAGGAAATTTGGAAGTTTAAAATTCTCAGTTTCTTCCATTCAAATGTCCCATTCAATATGTTAGTGTTTCATACGTTTTTCATCATTTTTCAGCATTGGCAAGGTAAACCTATTGCATGTATGCATTTAGCATCCTTTCAGCTCTGCTACTCTTGGAATCAGATCATTGGCCTCATTTTCAGCCTGGGCTGATGCATTCATGGAATGCATATTCTTTAAACCTTCTGTAATGAACATCTGGCTTTTGGGAACTTGCTTGAATTTGGCACTTTGGCATGAACTTACTTCATTTTTCAAATTCTCTAGTATGATCAAGCACACTGAAAATGTTTATAATTACCATTGTTCTTAAGTCAGTTAAGATCTCTTCTATTTCATCCTTCCACCTACACTTCTTGCTAATTAAACACAGGTGACCATCTTATGAATTTTTTTATTTTTTATTTTTTTTGAGATGGAGTTTCGTTCTTGTTACCCAGGCTGGAGTGCAATGGCGCGATCTCGGCTCACCACAACCTCCGCCTCCTGGGTTCAGGCAATTCTCCTGCCTCAGCCTCCCGAGGATCTGGGATTACAGACACGTGCCACCATGCCCAGCTAATTTTTAAAATATTTTTAGTAGAAACGGGGTTTCACCATGTTGACCAGGATGGTCTCGATCTCTTGACCTCGTGATCCACCCGCCTCGGCCTCCCAAAGTGCTGGGATTACAGGCTTTAGCCACCGCACCCAGCCCATCTTATGAAATTTTTATGCCATAAAATGGCAATGGTTATTAACATCTTATTTATAACCAGCCATGGGTTCTTAATGCTCCCCAAATGGTCCTGCTTTCTGGAATCTCTTCCAACTCTAATTGTCTTTAATAGAGTTATCTTTAAAAAGACAGACTGGTATGTTTATCATATACTGATGCATTATTAGACAATTGTCAATAAGTAAAGTTTTGCAAGGAAAAAGATACTAGAAAGCAATACATTACTGTACTCACTACTGCTTATAAATACATCACAGGAGACACAAAAGAATGATCAGCAAGGAAAATCATCCATTCCTCTGCACACACTCCTGAGAGGAAAGAAGGAGTCATGTGTCTGCCTGGTCCTCTCCTGTCCTTTGTTTCATATTGGTTCAAATTTGGTCCACCATAATTAACTCTGCACTTCTAGGTTGTTTCTGGCTCTTTTGGATATCATATTCCATGTTTTACATGGAAAGTCTTATTGACAACTTTTAATAGATGTGGCAGAAGGAGCCAGAAACTTCACTATGTGGCTAGTCAGCCAGACTACAAGTGGCCAGGTGTAGTGTCCGCCTGTGTGAGGGTAAGTCATTTATTGGACACCAGCTATGAAAGCAAGTTACTGAATGTAGGTTGACCAAGAATATCAATAAAAATAAGATTTATGTTGGACATAGTCACTATCCAAAAGAAAAATTATGGAAGTTGCTTTGTATAACCCTAGTATCAATACATATTTCAATATTTTACATCTTGACATATTGATTTTATGATTTTTTAGATCATACTTACTAATTTAAAAATATTTGTCAAGCATTGTTCTAGTTATTGGAGGAAAAAATATGATTCAAGGATTGCAGTGGACTTCCACTGACACAAAGTCAAGAGGTAAATATACAAAAATATAATCTGGATGCGAAGTGTTATTTTTCTACTTGCTAATTATTTGAGCCATACAAGACTGCCTTGTTTTGGTTGGCTTTATTAGAGGAGTTATGATATAAAAAATACTATATATTGATAGCTCTATATAAACAGTGGAGTTCGCTGCATGAAGATGGTGAACGCAACATAATCTCTCAAATTTTGACATTAACATTGTTACTAGAATAAGTGAGTATCTTCAGTATTGTGCTTGTTCACTCTCGCTTATATTTAAGTAAGATGTGTTTTCTATACTTTTAAGACAATAGTGTGGGAGCTGTGCTGGGCAGGATGGCTCGTCTAGTTTTGCATTTCTGTGGTTCTCTATTCTATTATCATGGTATATTCCAACGAATTGTCCCTAGTTTATCCACCTCTTGAGTGTTTTCTGATGTCTGCCTCTCTTGATCCTCCTCCCTATTAATGACTATACTCCCTGCTTTTATCCCCAACAACCCTGCCTTTATCAATTTTTGATTTATTTCTTGTAGTTTCCTTGGCTGCAATGATTTTGCTAGGAGCTGTGAGGATTCTGACCTCTCTGGCACGCCGTCCAGCAGCAGCCCGAACCTGCGCAGCGCAGTTAGAGCCTTGAACTTCCTGCTTTAGAAGGTGCCGCAATCCCAATTTTTATCGTGGGGTTTTAGAGGATGCTTTTTCACCTCCTTATTGCAGAAACTGTCTACATATTTTCTGTATATATACTTTGATATTGTAATTCCTCTGTTGTTTTATGATAGGTTCTGTAGAATTCCAAACAATTTTTTAGTATGATTGCTACCCTCATCTTCCCTCTAATAATCTATGCTTAAATCTATCACTTAATAGAGAATTTTAGATTTTTAATTGTTTAAATATATTTCAACACATATTGTCCAAAATGTCTCTAATAATTAAATTTCCACTAACAATCCTAAGAAAAGATATTTCTTTGCATCTTTACTGGTTAAAAAAATTTGCAACTTTCTATTTTGTCCAATTTGTTAGATATGAGGAAATATGTAATGTTTTTCCTGACCTTTCCTATGAGTCAGTGTTCATACACTTTGCATGTATTTTAAATTTTAAATTATCCAAGTGCTCATCACTAGACTGCCCATTCTTATTATGTGTCCACTTGCTCACTAATCCTTGACAATCTGTAAGAGCTGCTGTTGGTCTTTTATGAATTATATATTACAACAGGCTTCTGTGTTGCAGTTTTCCCCCTAAGAATATTTTTCCTTTTTATTTTGAGTTTTTTCTTTGCTACTTTAAAACATATTGTATATTTCATGTCTCTATTTTTCTTAGCAGCTTCTGTGTTTCTGCTCTTGGATTAGAACACTGGTCTGACTCTTCTGTGTACATATATATATATATGCACACACCCAGTCATATAAAAGTGTTAGGAAACTACCTCAGCGTGACAAAGTGAATCTATTCAAAACCTATAGCAAATATGAGACCCAAGGAAGGCCTGAGAGCTTTCACTCTGAAACTGGGAATCTCCTGAATGTCCGTTCTTACTACTTCTACTCAATATTGTACCAGGTGTTCATGCCAATACAATAAAAAAAAAATAGATTTAAATTGTTTGGATTAGAAAGGAATACATCAAATGGAGTTTATTTAGAAATGGCATCTTTTTCTTAATAAAGAAAATCCAAAATAATCTACAAAAGAAACTGCTTAAATTAAGAAATGACTTTGACAAATTTGCAGGATTAAAAAACCTACCACCATTCTATCTATATACTAGCAACACATATTTTGACATTGTAATTTTTAAAAAGTCACTTGCAATATAATCCACAAAGATGAATTGCTTAGAGAAATATTTAAATAAATATGCATAAAGTCTATAGGCTAAAAATTACAAAATGTCGATGAAAGGCATTAAATAGACATAAATAAATAAAACATATACTTTGTTAATGGATCTGAAGGCTCTCTACTTTCAATATGCCAGTTACCTTTAAGTGGATATATACTTCTTAACATCTTAATAAAAAATTCAGTAGGCATTTTGAGCAATTGACAAGCCAACTGTAAAATTTAAATAAAAAACTAAATCTCTTAAAATAGCTATAATGGCCGATTTAAGATGTAACGTAACAATGAAAGTACACTAATCAAGACAATGTGGTAGCGGTATTTGAGTTTGGACAGACATAAACTGAACAGAATAGAAATTTCAAAGGAAAACTACTGAAGCTTTTAAAATATTTGTCAATGTTACCAAGTTCATTTAATGGAGAAAACATTGTCTTTGTAATAAATGATGCTTGCACACAGAAATACACAAAAGTGAAATTGAGCTTCACACCTTGCTCCACACCTTACACAAAATTAACTCAAGCCCAATTATCTCCTGGAATGCAAACATCAAAAACTTTTAAATTCTATCAGACTATACAGAAGAATATCTCTGTAATGTTGGTCTAGGCAAATACTTCTTATAGGGGACACAAAAACGTCAATCACAAAAGAAACAAAATAAATGTGACAAACAAAACTACAGATTTTTTGCTCTTAGAAAGACAATACTATAGAAATAAAAAGATAAGACTACATTTTGCTAAACTATTTAAAAAATTCATCATATAATATACTTACACAATAATACTAATTCAGTAACAGAAAGGCAACAGGTTGACCTAGCCATCACCAAAAAAAGAGGGGAGGAGTTAAAAATTTGAAGAGACATTTCACCAAAACAGAGTAGTAAGTGGCAAAGGAAGTACATGAAAAGATGCCCAACATCTTTATTTTATAGAGAAATGCAAATAAAACTGCGTATAAATTACCATTTCACACAATGAGTTAAACGAATTGAACAAAACAAACATTAGCAACATCAAATGCTGGTACAGACGTGAAGCAACTGGAACTCTCATTTCTTACTGGTACAGGACAGTAGGAGTGGCTTGAACACTTTGGCGAATAGTTTGGCAGGTTTTTTAAAAATGAAATTAGCAATCCTTTTCCCAGATATATACCCAAGGACAATAAAAGCATTTCCCACAGGGACTTATAGGCCAATGTTTATACAATTTTACCAATAGGCACATGTTGAGGGTGGAAATCTGAAGTTCAGACTTAAATGGATTTGTAAATTGTGGTACACCTCTACAAGAGAATTACTCAGCAATATATAGAAATGGCCACTGACATGGATTAATCTCAAAAGTATTGAGCTAAGTGTAAGAAGGAGACATTGAAGGGTAGACACATGCTGTCTGGATCCTTCTATGACATTCTCATACAGCAAAAATATAGGGACAGTGATCATATCTGTGGTGGCCAGGACCCGGTCCTGCAGGGAGAATTAACTATGAGAAATGAGAACTTTCTAGGGTGGTGCAAATGTCCTGCGTCTTGATTAAATTCAGTACTGATGCCTCTGATACATGTATTAACATTTCTGTAAATTCTTACTGACCAAAAGCATGTAAATAACATCTCAAAAGAACCTAGCTTTGAAATAAGGGATATAAGGATTCAGATCCCAAAATGTAAAATCATGCCTTGCCTTCCCAACCTTCAACAATTATTTGATCTATAAAAAAAGTAAATGCGATATAATTTCTAAATTCTTCAGAGGATTATGAAATTATTTCTTTAATCACTGCTGCAATGAATTATTTGTAATTTGTTGAGCCACAATATTATTAAGTAAATTCTAGAAATTAATGTTGCACTGACTATAGGTTCAAATGAATCTTTATTCTCACACATAAAGCCCTAATTTGCAGATCCAAATATACGTACTTTTGCTATATACCTGCCAGAATCCTTATCTCTAGTCTATATTGGCATATTCATTACTTACTGAACAATGTTGTTTTTTGGTTTTTTTTTTTTTTGAGATGGAGTCTTGCTCTGTTGCCCAGGCTGGAGTGCAATGATATGATCTCAGCTCACTGCAACCTCCACCTACAGGGTTCAAGCAATCCTCCTGTCTCAGCCTCCCAAGTAGCTGGGACTACAGGAGTGCACCACCATGCCCAGCTAATTTTTGTATTTTTAGTAAAGATGCGGTTTCATCATGTTGGCCAGGCTGGTCTTGAACTCCTGACCTCAAGTGTTCTGCTTGCCTCAGCCTCCCAAAGTGCTGGGTTTACAGGTATGAGCCACCATGCCCGGCTTGAACAATGTTTTTCTTTCTATGTTCTTCTTGATCCACAACCTTGGGACTCAATCTTTAGGAATAAAAATAAAAACACTAACACTTAAGATAGGTACATAATCTAGGCCTATGCTTGGTGTACAGAGAGGTGAAATACGAGAAGCAAAAATAAATAAGATGCCCTCAAGAAAGTTATCATCTAAACGGGCAAATTCAGAAACCCAGGCACAATTACAAGTTTCAAAGGCATATGAGTGAAGTGCCATTGAAATGAAAGGAAAGTACAATTTTTGTTAAACCTGGCTGCCAAACGTGAGGACATTGTGAATGGAAGTGGTATGATTAGTTTGTTGGGGAAAGAGGGAGACAGGTACAAATAAAATCAGCAAATTGTTCATATGAAAGTGGAAGCATGATCAGTGACAGAGATGAAAATCAGAATGCACATGGCATTTATAAATGTCCATAATAAATTGTTATATTTTTATTTCCTGTTCAAATGGAGAGAAAGAAACATGAAAACGTGAACAGGAGGACATAGTCCCTTGCTGGAAACATTGGGGGGGCCGTCACAGATAAAGATATTTGCTTTACTGTACATTAAACCTCTAATTAAGGTCTTGGTGCCCAGAAGGAACAGACAGAAATGTGGGGCTTTCCAGCAGAGAGACAGCAACCCCAGGTGTATCCATGTATTCAGCCCTTTAAGCCTCTCAGAAGTCAAGCAGTTTGAGCTGGTGTCTCCAAGACGGCTTTGCCAGTCTCAGTACAAGCTGCTGGAATCACAGAGGGCGACATTGCCCAGAGGCTTCCAAATTTGGAAAAAGAAGGGCAGAAAAAAATTCCTAAAATATTTGCAAATATGAATTTTGCAAATAATGAGAATAATGCTACTTGTTTTAAACGGCAAATTATTTAAAGATAAAGTCTTACTTTTTATATGTAGCAAGCATGAATTGTCACAGGCTCTTTTGATTGGACCAGAGAAATCATCTTTTCTAAGCTTCTTAGTGTGCAGGTGAGAATTATAGAGGTGAATCGTTTTGCCTAAAGTAACAAAAGCTTAATGGTGGAATTGGGAAGTATTTAATTGGGATATTTCCCAATTCTCTGTAAAATCTTTCCTGTACACCACAGCTGGATGTTGTGATATTTAAGCACATAAAGAGTGCCTGAGTAATTAACATCTCAGTCCAAGTCCTCTCAAGGCTTATCAGCAGGTCATCTCTGCATGGGGGAAAACAGAGTTACCACGTGGGGCGCATTAAAGGAAGCAGGGGCATGTGATGGAAGCACAGCGGATGTCAGCCCAAACACGCCCGCCAGGCGTCATGACAGATGCTGCTGGAAGAGAGGAAGGCACGTCATTCCTAGGCTGGTCCCACCTCATCCGCACAAATAGACCTCCTCCTTATCCATTGGCAGAGTGTTTCCACATCTGAAAGGAAGATATCTTTTGGAAATATGTCAGGATTACTATACTCTCTGCCTACAAAAGTCCTTGAAAAATATTTCCCCACCTCTTGTTATGGACCAATGGCCAAGAACATTGGTTTGAATGCCTGTGTCCCTCCAGAGTTTAAATGTTGGGACTTCAACCCCACGGTGATAGTAATAAAAGATGTGGCCTTTTGGGAAGTGAGTAAGTCCTGAGGTTTCCCCTTAGGGTGGGATCAGTGCCCCATAAAAGAGGTTTCAGAAAGCTGCCTGTCCTCTTTGTCCTAAGCCCTGTGAGGACACCAAGATTAAACCATCCATGAGGACCAGCCTCTCCCCAGACAATGAACTGGACAGTGTCTTGATGTTGGAGTTCCAGCCCCTAGAGCTGTGAGAAATACATTTCTGTTGTGTACGCATTACCCAGGCTCAGGTATTCACTTTAAGCAACACAAAATGGACCCAGGCAATCTCCTTGAGGAAGCTGCAGCCTGCCTTTCACTGTGTGAGGTAAGAATGGTTTTTCCAAGTGCTGGATACCCATCCCAGGCAGCTCCATCTGCATGTCTGCATGTCCATGTGGCTCTCCATCCCAGAAGGTGGTCTATGAGTCTTCAAAGGTTGCCTAACCTTGGATTCTTTTCAGCATCTGTGGAGCTCCTACAGACATCAGAGGCAGGACTCCCTTCCAAGGACTGGCTTTTACCATTGAACAAAGTTCACCAACTTTTAGGGCAAAAAAATAATAAAGGCATGTAACTGAGTATTTGGTCCTACAAGAGCAGGAAACCTGTATCTCAAGGACATTGGTAGGCCACCGTTTTACATGAAATGGGAATTTTTGTTAATGGCACTGGAAAGAAGAAGAAACAGATCACCTATTCCCAGTAAGCTGCTGTGGCTTCAGGGGGCACTTTAGGTGACAGTGTGCAACCACAAGCGTAACACGGCCTGGCTCAGTGTACACCGGAGAATGAAACGGTCGCAGAGTTGAAAACCAGAGATCTGTGCCCACATCAGCCCCTTTGAAAAAGTCAAGTCAAAGAAACTCAACTTTGACCCAATAGGGGGAAATGCTCTCACATCAAAAGTGTCCTCATTCCCTTCCCCCTGCCCCAGCCACGTAATTACTCATATGTGCCTTCCTCAAATCACAGCTTGCAAAAGAGCTGGCTGAGCAGACCCAGAGGAAAATTGCAGCAGAATAGCAAATTGGGCAGGCAAATTCATTTCTTCTGCCATTTGATGGCATTTACAAGGAGCACGTGGCAGAAGGCCAGCTTGCCTTCCCAGCCTCAGGTCAGAAGGCTCGTCAGTGTGCTGGTACATTGGGCTCAAGTCAGGAGCTGCCTGGCAGGCTGTGTGTAATTAGTCAGAGCCATTTAAGAACAGAGCTACTGCAGTTTTCCCTATTATGACTGTCTGAAGAGCGTGTCTCCATTTTTTTCCCCAAGATAACATTAGGCTTAGTGCCAGTGACGACAGAAAAAGACTAGGTAAAAACAAGAAGTCAGTCGATTCAGGCAGGGAAAAGAGTGCATGGTCAGCAAGGGAGGATTCTACTTTCTAACAGGACTGTCAGCAGCCACAGCCCCCATAGCAGATGCTGCATGTACCTAACAGGCATTCAATTCTATTTTGTTTTGTTTTCAAGAATCTAGGACAGGGAGCTCTTCTCCCTGATTACAGAAGGCTTCTACCTTGTCATTTTCTGACCTACATTTTCTCTGTCTGCATCTTGATCCCCTGAATTTACTCTGTTTGGATCTTTCATAACAATTAGTTAAAAGTTCAGTGTTTAAACAAAGTCACATTTTCTATATAGGAAAATAGGAGAAATGCTCACACATTAATCCATTTCATGAATATTTTACTAAAGAAAAAATGTCAGTGTTAATTAGTAACATGTCCCCCTCTGTAAGAGATATTACTATCGTATTCTAGAACGGTGGGCACCACACACTTCCTTATCCACTCAGCCAACTGGTATTGAGGTAGGAGTAATGTTATTCTTTGCAAGTTAAGAAAATTCTAAAAACGCGTACGAGAGTCATCTCTGAAAAGCATGCCAGGGGATGGTGATGTGATAGTGAATATGATGTCTCTCATCTCATCACTAATTTCAGAGAAGAGACAATGCATTCAATTCTTATGTAAAGATCACACTGTATCCTGGAGAACTGAGAAGGATGATTATCCTAATATGGCACCAGTCTCTTAGGTACATTTTTCCTGAGTCTAAAAAAGTGTGGATCAAACTGTCTCGATGCAGAAGATTTAAACAGATACAAAGAAGTTATCTTGGTGACACGTTTCAGGAGCGACAGTGTTGGATTTCAATATTGTATTTCATATAACCGAATTGTACCAAATGAGATTAATCCATTTGCATTTTCTTCTGCATGATGATAATATGATGTGTTCTCTGTGTCCCAGATCCAGGTAGAGGTGTCAGAGCCAAAGTGTCTGGATTTGAACCCTGACTCTTAGGCTGTTGACACATTCCTTAATCTCTTTGAATTTCAGAAAAATACAGATAACAGTTCTTCAGACCATTTTTAAAAAATGAAGGAGTTATCCCAGAAAAAGAATTTAGGCTTACAATTTCTGTGAATCAACACATTCTCCATGGACCATACAGTTCGACTGCCATATATATTTTAGGGTTTGGGAGTGATTTACCATTCAAGGAAAACTTAAAGCTATCCCTTAAACACAAGAAAATATAACAAATACTTCTCATATTGAAATAAGCTAATCATTTTCCAGCGGGATACTTTCTTTTTTTTTTTTTTTTTTTATGGCACAAGTATCTTGTTAAAAATATACATTGTCATGGCGTTATTCTTGGTGAACTCAATAATCTGCTAGCTGTATGCCTGCTAGTGCAGAAAACAGTTTTACAAAGCAATTGCCTTTGTTTATGATGAATCTCTAACTTTCCAAAGATATCTATTTCTCTACCACCTGCCCCCAACCATTAAGCCTATGGCACATATGTTAATTTTTTTTTTTTTTTTTTTCTTAGAGAAAAAGAAGGGGAAAAAAAGAAAAAGAGGGAAAAAGGAATATTACTTCATTCCTAAAATGGGTTTCAATAATGGCCGATCAATATTTTGAGTGTTTAAAGTGGTTAATGCATATTTTATGTGTTTAAAATGGAGACCTCTATTGTGTTTATTTGTTCTGGCTCTGAGTTCAAATCCTGGATATCGTTATCAATTTGTTGTCTCGTTGAATCTAAATCTATGTGTCTTATGTATCTGGGTGTTAAGATCTCTTATTGTTACATTAATCCTTTTACCCTTGTATCCTTATAGCTTTGAAATCTATTTTGTCAAATGTGAAAATTGCAACTCCTGCTTTTTATTTATTTATTTTTGCTCTCCATTTGGTTGGTACGTTTTTTTTTTTTTTCCAACCCTTTATTTTGAGTCTATGTATATCTTTGGATATACCGTTGGATTTTGTCTGTATCTTTTGATTGGGAGATTTAGTTGATTTAACTTTAGGGTTGCTGCCATTTGATATTAACTGGCTATTTTGTCCTTTTGTTGATAAAAATTCTTCTTTATGTTAACACTCTTTACTTTTTGGTGTATTTTTAGAAAGGATCATACTGGTTGTTCCTTTCTGTGTATAATGCTTCTTTTAGAAGTTCTTGTAAAGCAGGCCTGGTGGTAATAAAATCTCTGAGTACTTGCTTGTTCCTAAAAGATTTTATTTTTCCTTCAAATGTAAAGCTTAAATTGGCAGGATATGAAATTCTGGGCTGAAAGTTTTGTTCTTTAAGTATATTGAATATTGGCCCCCACTCTCTTCTAGCTTGTAGGGTTTCCGTTGAGAGATCTGCTGTAAGCCTAATAGGCTTACCTTTATGGGTAACTTGATCTTTCTCTCTGGCTGCCCTTAATATTTTCTCCTTCGTTTCGATCTTGGTGAATCTAACGATTATGTGCCTTGGGGTTGGTCTTCTTGAGGAATATCTTTGTGGTGTTCTCTGTATTGCCTGGAGTTGAATAGTGTCCTGCTTTGCTAAATTAGGAAAATTTTCCTGGATAATGTCCTGGAGAGTATTTTCCAGCTTGACTTCATTCTCTCCGTCACATTCAGGTACACCAATCAAGCGTATATTAGGTCTTTTCACATAGTCCCATATTTCTTGGAGACTTTGCTCATTCCTTTTTATCCTTTTTTCTCTATTCTTGTCTTGTCGTTTTGTTTCATTAAGTTGGTCTTCGACCTCTAATATCCTTTCTTCTGCTTGATCCATTCGGCTGTTTAAGCTTGTACATATTTCACTCAGTTCTCGTGTTGTATTTTTCAACTCCATAAGTTCATTTGTATTCCTCTCTATATTGTCTATTCTTTTCAACATTTCATCGAACCTTTTTTCCAAGTTCTTAGTTTCTTTACATTGGGTTAGAACAAGTTCCTTTAACTCCCAGAAGTTTCTTATCATCCACCTTTTAAAGCCTACTTCAGATAATGGAACACAGTCCTTTTCCATCAGGGCTTGTTCCGTTACTGATGAGTCCTTTTCCATCAGGGCTTGTTCGGTTGCTGAGTCCTTTTCCATCAGGGCTTGTTCCGTTGCTGATGGGTTCTGATTCTGAGTATACTCGGCCTTCTTAGGTTGTTTTTTTCCCTTCATTGTAGATGAACCGCCTTTCTAATTAGTTTTCTGAGTCGACGTCCAACTTATTGATTCCCAGTGCTGGGATCCGAGCCACCCACTGTGGCAGCCTAAAAAGCAGCAGTAAGACTGATGGTGCTCTTCTGCCCGGGAATCTCTGGTCTGGCTTCCCTCTTGAGTCCGCAACAAGCGGCTCTGACTTCCCGGAGCTCCAAACTCCGATCAGTAGGGGAAGCAGTCCCGTTGGCTCTGCGTGAAGAGCTGCTGCGCCGAGACGCCGGCAAAACCACTGCAGCGGCCACAAGAGTCGCGCTGGCGACCCGTGGGGCTCCTCCACTGGGAGTCGGCTAATCGGTGAGTGACGAAAATTCGTCTAATGATGTGGCGTCGTCTCGTTCTCTGAGCTTTCACTGGGAGCTACAATCCTGAGCTGTTAGTGGTCGGCCATCTTCTTTTTTGTTTTTCCCAGCGGGATACTTTCCACACGTTAAAGTGCAAAACCACCGTTATAAATTTTAAAGAAAGTTAAAGAGCAAGAAAACAGCATAACAGATCAATCACGGTAGGTCGGTACAAGTGTTACACAACGAGAACACATGGGCACAGGGAGGGAGCATCACACACTGCAGTCTGTTGGGGGTGGCTAGGAGAGGGACAGCAGAGGCTGGGGAAGTTGGGGCTGCATAACATGGGAAGAGATCGGGACCATCCTGGTCAACATGGTGAAACCCCGTCTCTACTAAAAATACAAAAAACTAGCTGGGCGTGGTGGCGCGTGCCTGTAATCCCAGCTACTCAGGAGGCTGAGGCAGGAGAATTGCCTGAACCCAGGAGGCGGAGGTTGCGGTGAGCCGAGATTGCGTCATTGTACTCCAGCCTGGGTAACAAGAGCAAAACTCCGTCTCAAAAAAAAAAAGTAATAGAGGATCAGAATGATAGAAATACACACACATACTCACACACATGCAAAGAGAGAGAGTGATATAAGATAGACATAACAGTCCGGGCGCGGTGGCTCACGCCTGTAATCCCAGCACTTTTGGAGGCCGAGGCAGGTGAATCACGAGGTCAAGAGATCGAGACCATCCTGGTCAACATGGTGAAACCCCGTCTCTACTAAAAATACAAAAAACTAGCTGGGCGTGGTGGCGCGTGCCTGTAATCCCAGCTACTCAGGAGGCTGAGGCAGGAGAATTGCCTGAACCCAGGAGGCGGAGGTTGCGGTGAGCCGAGATTGCGTCATTGTACTCCAGCCTGGGTAACAAGAGCAAAACTCCGTCTCAAAAAAAAAAAGTAATAGAGGATCAGAATGATAGAAATACACACACATACTCACACACATGCAAAGAGAGAGAGTGATATAAGATAGACATAACAGTCCGGGCGCGGTGGCTCACGCCTGTAATCCCAGCACTTTTGGAGGCCGAGGCAGGTGAATCACGAGGTCAAGAGATCGAGACCATCCTGGTCAACATGGTGAAACCCCGTCTCTACTAAAAATACAAAAAATTAGCTGGGCACGGTGGTGCGTGCCTGTAATCCCAGCTACTCGGGAGGCTGAGGCAGGAGAACTGCCTGAACCCAGGAGGCGGAGGTTGCCGTGAGCCGAGATCGCGCCATTGCACTCCAGCCTGGGTAACAAGAGCGAAACTCCGTCTCAAATAATAATAATAATAAAGACAATACACCTTGCCTTCACAATTTCTTATAAGTGACTTTAAGTTCTACCCAACATTATGATTTCAAAAGAAGTCACTGACTTTAAGTAACATTACCCAGAAAAGCGACAACTGAAAATACTTTTACAAAGATTACAAGGTGAAAAATTGTTATGTGACAATTGTAGAAGGAGTAACAGGAGCGCTGATATCTTCTGCTTTAAAAGGATTAAAGGGAATACACAAATACCCGTGCCTGCCGCCTTCCTGCAGCTAAGTGTCTTCTCTGGAGCTCCACTAATCCATGAGTCCAAGGCCTTCCTGTGGGTAAGGGCTGAGATGGTTGCAGCTATGCGGCACAGTTCAGGGCTTTGGAAATGTAGAAAGGGCGAGGATAAGTCTCCAACCCAGAGAATAATGTGGTCCTGAAAACGTGTCACTCTTTGGGATTTTCGTAGTTGCATGCAGCAACCTTCCTGTTGCCTGAAGAGGTCACTGGAAATTACTTCCCGGATCTCAGTGTTCACCTCAAGGAGACCTTGTCATCCAGCACCTCAGCCAAGGACAGGGACTCAGCATCATTTGTTTCCAGAAGGATGGAGGCAGGGTGTTGTTGAATGAAAGGCTGCTCACTTGGGCTCCCCAGCCCGGGTTCTGATTTGGCTCTTTCAATCTTAGAAATGCCATCTAACTTCTCCAGGTTTTGGTTTCATTACAAATACAACGAATTGATGTCTAAAATTTCTTTTAGCTATAAAATTGAATGCTACAATTTTTAAAATTTATTTCATTATACAAAAAACTACATAAGTGCCTTAATATTGAATGTATGTATCACTCAATTATTGTCTGTATATATCCACTATTTAGGTCAAAATGTAGCACATTTCAGGAGTGATTCTCATATTCCTTCTCAGGGCAACCTGTCAGTGCTCCCCACAGGCAACTATAGCATCCACTTGTATTCCATGGGTTATTGTCCTATGATCCTGTCACTATACTGTAAAATACAGTGCCAACGTTAATTTGTAATTTTACAATAGTCAATAGTTCATCACCTAGTAAAATATGTTGCCCATATATTCACCATGGAATACTATGCAGTCATAAAAAAGGATGAGTTCGTGTCCTTTGCATGGACATGGATGAAGCTGGAAACCATCATTCTCAGCAAACTAACACAAGAGCAGAAAACCAAACACCACATGTTCTCACTCATAGGTGGGAGTTGAACAATAAGAACACATGAACACAGGGAGGGGAACATAACACACTGGGACCAATCAGGGGGTTCGGGGAGGGATAACATTAGGAGAAATACCTAATGTAGATGACGGGTTTGTGGGTGCAACAAAGCACTATGGCGAGTGTACACCTGTGTAGCCTGCACGTTCTGCACATGTATCTCAGAACTTAAAGTAGAAATAATAATTGAAAAAAATGTGTTGCCCATATCGCTTTTATCTGCATTAAATAAGTTATCAGGACCATTATAAAATGAATAACTTTACCTTAAATGTTATGTATTAATAAAATTATTCGTTGTGATGCTGCTCTTTTCTTTTGTGGTGACTGCAGATGATAAAATACTGAGACGTCGACTGTGATTTCTTTAGCTGTGGTCAAAATTTAAAAATTAAGCTTTAACATTGCCTTCTATGCAAATTAGACACTTCCATTTTATAAATAATTAAAATCTATATTAAAAGGGCACGAGTATTTACTTAACATTTCAGTTGTGTGATAATGTTCTTACTCTGTACTTCCAAATCCTCCCTCATTTCAAAATCACATGAAGCCATCCCTGTTTCCATGTTATGCAATCAGGTCTCTGAATATAAGCCTTGTTCATTCTGAAGCATGGCCTGTGTACATAGGCCATATGGGCTTTTAAATAAGTTGGGGCCTTGGGGCATTTTCAGTGGCATTTCCCTGTGGACCATCCTGTCTCCTGCATTTCCCCTTTTTGATCACGCGGTGGCAGCTCCCCTTCTGGTATTCGTTGCCTGTGCTGTACTCATGAAGGCATGAAGATGGAGAAGGATGGGGAGCTGGTGCCAATCAGCTGGAAAGAAAGAACAATACAGCATTTCAAATAAATTAGGGCAAAGCTGTGCCATCATGATGCGACCACTAGCAAGCCCCCAGTGACGGCTGCATCATCACTGCACCATAACCTGCAAGTCTACCTACAGTCACATATGTAACCACCCTCCTGAGGACAAATACAAATGCTACGTCTGTCTGAAGATTCAGATCAAGGAATTAGTGGTTCTTCAGTTTTTTGGAAGAATTAGTGTGTGCGTATGCATTCATGTGTGTGCGTGTAACATCAAGTGCCCTGTGATATTTCAACCAACTATTCCAGATCCTGTTTTAACTGCCCCATTGGATCCATTTTATTTCTCAGTTTATTTCCCTTTTGGGGTTCCACTGTGTACCCCTTTGCAGAGCCAATCTGCCTCGTTCCTACTGTGGGGCATTCTCTAGACTATGTGCAGCATGAGTTCACTTTCAACCTGCTGGATGTTAGAGACTATCGACCCATGCAGCTGCCTGCCTGGAGCCCCACGCGGGTCCCTGGGTGTAATGTGGGTCTGGCCACAGGAGGAGCACAGGGATCTGAAGCGAGAAGATGTGAGGAGACCAGGCATCCCCATCTAATGTGGAGAGGGCCAGCTTCCAATCACTCCTGGCTGCGGCAGCCAATTTGGAAATTTTTTGATTTGCATAAAAGCCCCATCCTTTTTATCCTGTTTAAACAGAGAAGTCATTTAAATCACCTAAGCACACTTGAAGTAAGATCTGAAGGATTTAAACAATGCCTCTCATTAAAGTAATGTGAGAGTTGGAGATATTTCTCAACATTTTTTTTTTATCTCTGGATTTTCTTTCTAATCTCCAATTTGGAGTTATTTGCTGACATATTTTCTATTGAATGTAAAAAGCCCAGTTCTATAGAAGGAGAAATAATTGGCATAAAGTTAAGAAAACTTGTGTGAAAGTCAGAAAACCTGGAAATCCTGTCTGCGACTGTGCGCAGACAGGTCTCCTGGCCATAGCCTTACCTTCTCTGAGCAGAGCGGGCAGGTCCAAGCCCGCTCAAGGGAAGGACAAGCTGAGAGCTGCAGCTCTGGGACTTCTCTCTAACACGGCGTGTCTTTGGCCAGAAAGCCAGAGTGTTACCAAGTGTCCTAGATATGGCCTGTCTCCACTTCCTGAATGTTTGGAGCTTTTTAGGGCAGAGTGTTTTCCCCAGAATCTCTATTGTGGTTATACAAGCCAAGGTTCTCCAAAGAAGCAGGACCATATTGAAATTTGTGTGTGTTTGTACACACATATGCACACACACATATGCACACAGAGAGATTAACTATGGAAATTAATTTCCATAATCAGGAAGGCTGAGCCATCCCACCATGTGCCCACCGAGAGCTGGACATCTAGCAAGGCCTGTGGTGTCATTCACATCAAGTCTAAATGCCTGGGAATGGGGAGGAGGGGCTGGGGCCCTGGTAGGAGTCCCTGAGCCCAGAAGCCTGAAAACCAGAGCACCCATAGCCGAGAGCAGGAGGGGAGGTCCCAGCTGAAGCAAAGAGCAAGTCCACCTTCTTCCACCTTCGTGTTCTACATGGGTCCTCCATGGATGGGTAATGCCCCCTCACACTGGGGAGGGTGGATCTGCTTTACTCGATGGATTTAATGCTGATCTCTTCCAGGAATGCCCTCACAGACACACCCAAAATTAAAGTTTTGCCTGCTATCTGGGCATCCCTTAGCCCAGTCAAGTTGACCCCTAAATCGACCATTGCAGCAGGCCCCAGACCAGCTATGGGTGGCCTACATCTTGCCTCTGAAGAATGATGTCGGCAAGGGGACTGGGTAGGCCCTATTTGTTTTCACTCGGGATGTTTCCCCTCCACGTTGCCACCACACGGTCTGTAACAATGAGTTTTTCTCGGCTTATGTATTCAGTCCCAGGATTGTTCTGTCATTGACTTAAACAACCACCAGTGAGTGAAACCAAAACCATTTTGTGAAATTTTCTCAAAGAATCAGCTTTTGCTTTCATTGATGTTTTGCGTTGCTTTTCTGTTCTGCTTTTCACTGTGATTATGAGTATTTCCTCTCCCACTAAATTTGGAGACTACTTACTTGTTTTTCCTCCTCCTGTTTTCATGTAAAAACTGGGATCATTCCATTAAGAAATTCTTCTTCACTGTTGGCAATTAGGACTCCAGCTCTTCCTAGGCTGCCCTAGTGTTGTCCCACACGTTTTAATACATGGTATTTTCTTTTCTTTCTTTTTTTTTGAGACGGAGTTTCACTCTTGTTACCCAGGCTGGAGTGCAATGGCGCGATCTCGGCTCACCGCAACCTCCGCCTCCTGGGTTCAGGCAATTCTCCTGCCTCAGCCTCTTGAGTAGCTGGGACTACAGGCACGCGCCACCATGCCCAGCTAATTTTTTGTATTTTTAGTAGAGATCGGGGTTTCACCATGTTGACCAGGATGGTCTCGATCTCTTGACCTCGTGATCCACCCGCCTCGGCCTCCCAAAGTGCTGGGATTACAGGCGTGAGCCACTGTGCCGGGCAATACATGGTATTTTCTTATTCATTCTGTATGTTTCCTTATTTTCTTTATGATTTTTTCTTTGAACTATGGATTATCTACAAATGTGCTGGTTAGTTTCTAAATATGTGGGAATATGCCACAGTTCTTCCTGTTATTGGCATCAAGTTTAATTCCATTTTGATCAGAGAACAACTTTCTATGACTCGAATCTGCAAAGGAGTCTTCTGTAATTCTTATTTTTGTTCCCCTAGACATAATGCACAATTTTTTTCTTTTTACAAGATTTTCTTTTTATCACTGTCTTTGAGCAATTTGTGATGTTTTCTTCATGTTTCTTTTAAATTAGTAAAATTTAGAAAATAATTGATGATTATATTTTCAGTTTGTTTCTGTTTCTACCCCTCTCCTCTCTTTGGGGACTCCACTCTCCTCTCTTTGGGGACTCCAGTGGCACTGGCATTTGGCAACTTGCATTACTCTGCTTTGTACAGAGGAGCTATTCTATTTTTATTTGTTTATATTTCTCGGTCTCATTTTAGTTTCTGATGTTGATATAGCTTCAAATGCACTAGTCTTTTATTCTAGAATGACTAATTTACCATTAATCTTGTGCTTTATATTTTCCATCTGATATATTGTAGTTTTCATATCTATAATTTTGAATTTTTAAAAATATTTTCTGTGTCTCTAAGTTGTTTGAACATGCGGAAGGAAGTTATAATAATATTTCCTATACTTGACAGGCAAGTCTGATATCTATGACAGTTCTGATAGGTTTTAATCGACTGATTTGTGTCCTCATGACTGGATACTGTTCCAGGGGTTTTACATTTATTAACTCACTTAATTCCCATAAAAACCCTTTGAGATGGTATAATTACCATTCTTGTTTAACATGCAGCAGCCAAAGTCTGGAAAGGTTGAATAACTTGCCCAGGATCACAAAGTCCCACTTAGAGCCTGCATCTGAAACCCAATCTCTGCTGTGCTCCCTCTTAAAAGGGAATAGGGTGAATAATCACCACAGATCAAATACATTTAATCTGTCAAGTTTGTAAGGATTTACCGAGGGTTTTTAAATAAGTTTTTAAATGAAAAAACAAGAATAGGAAAATACTAAAGAGCCTTATATATTCTGCAATCTACCAGGAAGCGAAGACAAATAACTGGATAGAAAATGCTGTATTATCACAAACCCCATGTCGATTTATAAACCAAACTGTACTTGAACAAAGTGTAAGGATTAACTTGGAGTGTGTTGAAGACAATGATTTGCAAATGCAACCCAATCAAAAGTAGACCAATGGAGCCCAAGTAAACTCAAGTGCTTCTACTCAGCAAAAGAAACTATCAGCAGACGTGACAACCCACAGAATGGGAGAAAATGTCTACTAACTATGCATCTGACAAAGAACTAGCACCTAGAATCTGTAAGGAACTTAAATTAACAAAAAAACCCACAAATAACCCCATTAAAAAGCGAACAAAGGACATGATCAGACACTTTTCAGAAGAAGACATAGACACAGCCAACGTGTCAGAATGATTATCATTAAAAAGACAAAAAAATAATAGACCTTGCCAAAGCTCTGGAGAAAAGAGAATGTTTATCCACTGCTGGTGGGTGTGGAAATTTGTTTGGTCCCTGTGGAAAGCACTTTGGAGATCCCTCATTGATCTAAAAACAGGACTGCCATTCAGTCCAGTAATCTCAGTACTGGGCTGTACCCGAAGGAATAAAAATTGTTCTGCCATAAAGACACACACGTGTGAGTGTTTAGTGCAGCACTATTCCTAATAGAAAAGACACGGAGTCAACCTGAGTACGCATAAATGGTGGACTGGATAAAGAACATGTGGTACACATACACCATGAAATGCTACATAGTCATAAAAAGGAATGAAATTATGTCCTTTGCAGCAAAATGGATGCAGCCGAAGGCCGTTACCCTAAGCGAATTAACTCAGAAGCAGAAAACCAAATACATGTTCTCACTTGATAAGTGGAAGCTAAACATTGGGAACACATGGACACGAAAAGGGTACAATAGACACTGGGGGCTCCAAAAGGGGGATTGTGGGGTCGACAGTTGAAAGAACTACCTACTGGGGATGGTGTTCACTACCTGGGCAACAGGACCTTTGGGAGCCCAAACCTCATTGTCACTCAACATACCCATGTAACAGCCCTGCACATTTTGTACCCCTGAATCTAACGTTAAGAAAAAAGACAATGTTTTAAATAGTGACCATGAAAAGTCCCCATCTGCAATCTACCCTCATTCCCTTAATGTAATCAAAATATTTCAATTTAGTGTCAAGAATAAATAGACGTTTTTGTTATAATGCAATAACCTATAAAGACATCTATGACGGTTTCAATGTATGTTGAAGAGAATAAATATGAAGCGTGGGAACTCAACTAACTCTTTATGCTTTTGGAATTCTGTGGCGCAAACCGCATTGTTTGCACTACAATGTGGAGAGTGTGGACAACCTTAGGATCTGTGGGTGTGTCTTGCCCTTCCAGTGTGGCGGGGGATGTGACAGTGCACAAGCTGTCTCATCTCCGGGGTGTGTGATTTATCTGTAAAATGGGACTTTTGGTGACATGATTCCTGAGTTAACTATTTGAGATTTGTTTTGGGCAACTACCTACCTTGATGTCACATAGAAAGATATTAGTAACTTGTGACTTTATCGTTTGTCTTTTATTTATTGGATTTACATAAATAAATGAAAATTTCCCCTTGAAACTCAGCAGAAATTCACCTGATGTCCTTCCTCACAGAACTAGGTCCCCATGTCCTCCATATAATTTGCTGTCAATTTTCTCATCTTTCTCCAAATTCTGCTATTCTTACTTTCGGTAGTCTCCTTTTCAATTGCACTCACTCTTGTCTACAAAATAAAAATGATGAAAAACATGGTATTCTTCCAAAACACATAGTTGAATGCCTTTGTTCCTGACCTCCGTGTGAGATTGAATTGAACTTTGTATCCCTGCCCTCAGTTGTTGAGGCATTTATTCGAAACATATTTTTATGGTATCCTTTGGACCCAGGTATCTGCTTTGGCTGAAATAGTTGCATGGGATGTCTCCCAATCCCATGGGATATTGTTTCACTAAACAGATCCGAAGTCACTTTGCCACCTTCAAAAAGGCATTTGCGTATGTGTGATGTTCTGCTCTGAAGGGCGCTTTTTGATTAAGTGGGGTTCAACAGCGACACCAACGATGACTTCGACGGGCCCCTCCACGTGCGCTCTCCGGACACTTTTCATTTGGCTGCTCTCATTTATCTTCCCTTATTCTTCTTTTTGCTCCTTCTTATTTGTACTCTCTCTCTCTCTCCATGTTTATCTCTAAATTCCCCTTCATTTTTAAATGTACTTAATTTTTTTTAGAGCATTTTTAGGTTAACAGCAAAATTAAAGAGAAAATAGAGTTTCCATCCGCCCTCTGCCCACACCCCATACACGCAATCTCCCCAGTTATGAACATCCCCCACTAGAATGCTCCCATTCTTACCTACACGGACCACGTTTGTCTTTTTTCCCGCATGTTGATTGACTCCTCTAAAGATCAGCCTACCCTTGCTTCATCTGTCTCACCAACGCTCATGGATGATGGAGTTACAGAAAGATTCTATCCACATAAATCTGCTGAAATACTTCTTTTAGTAACAAGTGATAATTATCACACACACCCTTTTCTTAGTCCTCACCCTCCTTGAATCCAAAGGCACCTATATTTGATCACCTTTCCTTTTCAGAATATTTTGTCTTCTCTCATACTGCATTATGCTGATGCCCCTCCTATATTTCTAATCACCTCTTTTCTTTCTTTTGCTGTTATTTTTCCTTCTAACGCCCCACTCCGAATGCAAATGCCGCAAATGTGTCTATGTTACTTCTTCAGCCCTCTTTCTATTTGCAACTCCACCTCCATCCGCTGTCTCACCTCTCTGACTCAGTAACAGTTTTCATGTCTGGTCTCTATCTGCTAAATTGGAGTTTCTGTTCATGTCCATTCTCATATTTATGATATCCAGGTATAAAATGGATGTTTCCTCAATTGTATTGATTCGGCTGGTCACAGTGGCTCATGCCTATCATCCTAGCACCTTGGGAGGCAGAGGTGGGCAGATTACAAGGTCAGGAGTTCGAGACCAGCCTAGCCAACATGGTGAAATCTCATCTCTACTAAAAAAAATACAAAAATTAGTCAGGCACGGTGGCCTGTGCCTGTAAACCCAGCTGCTTAGGAGGCTGAGGCAGGACAACTGCTTGAACCTGGGAGGCAGAGCTTGCAGTGAGCTGAGGTTGCACCACTGTACTCCAGCCTGAGTGACAGAGTAAGACTGTCTCAAAAAAATAAATAAAAAATTACCTCACTTTAAAGTGAACAGGTTTATATGTGAACTCCTTATTATCCTCTTAAAGTTAGGTTCTTGTTCTTGACATTGAGAAATTGCTTAGTGTTGTCATTCCAATGTCGGACCCTGGGACCAGAATCTTAGAGTCTCTGTTTTCTCCCTTTCTGCCACTTCCACCTCCTGTAGAAAGGTAACAAATTGATTCCAGCTGCACAATGCTACTCATATTAAGACCTAACTCTTCCTTTTCATTTAAACTTCCAACGCAGAAACTCAAGTAATTCCTTTTTTCCTTAGATGATTGTACCTGTTTTGCAGGGTACTTCTCTTAAATATTTCCCACCATACAAATTCGCTCTTGTTACTCAGCTGCTTGAAAACTTCCATTTGCCTTATTGTCTAATAAATAACAGATACACTTTTTAAACTGAAATTCAAGATGCTTCTTGGTACAGCATTCATTTCCTGTGAAATGCTACACTTGCCTCCCTGCTGGGCCCTGGGCTCATTGAAATGGATCACTGAGCTTTCATCAAACACGCTGTTGCCTTTCTTGCTGTTCACACATCGAACCCTTTTCTCAGCCTTTGTACTTCTCCTTTGTGTTTGTCCTCTGCGTTTTCAACGTTCTTTGTCTACTCTAAGGGATCGAGTTTCCTAAAGACAGACAACATCATAAACATCTTTGTATCTCAGACTGGGTGAGCTTACACATAAGAAAGGTTTAATGGATGTTTACTCAATTCAATTGAATTTAGTGTTATCCACAGTACCTCATTCTAGTACTTCTTGCTATATGTTTACAATGAAGCAGATGTATAGAAATGTCAACGGGTTTAAGAGTTCTACACTTCTAGCTTCAACGTTCTCCATATGAGGTTATTAAAAAGCAGTCACGGGGTTGCATATACAACATGAATCCTGGGGGTGCGCCAGAGTGAATGAGAATTATACCACACCTTCCTATGAGCCTTTGATTTATAATACAGAGAACAATAACCTAGCAGGAGCAACTTCAGCCAAAATCCCAGCTAGGTCATCGGGGCAAGTCACGAAACAGCAGAGCCCCAGTTTTGTCTTTGTAAATTGGAAAATCTCTTTTTTTAAAAAAAGAAAAAGAAGCCATTGTCTAATTCACAGTGCTATGATAAGGAGGAAGGGAACTTCTGTTTGCTAAAGTTGATTGGGAACTGCAACTTTGGAGCCAAGGCTCTCACATGTGAGTGAGCCACAGAAGCCCTGAAGGAACTGCTGAGATCCAGAGCTGGGCCCACCCGAGGGCTTGGGACACAGTAAGTCTTGGGTGCAACCTAAAGATTTGCATTTATTCCAGGTTGCCAGAGAAGGCTGATGTGTGTGATCTGTGTAGACCACGTTGAGGACCACTATCTTCAAGTAAATTACGAATGGAAGTTATTAGCCCATTTTCATACTGCTGCGAATAAATACTTGAGACTGGGTAATTTACAAAGAAAAAGAGGTCAAATGAACTCACAGTTCCACATGGCTGGGGAAGCCTGGCAATCATGACAGAAGGTGAAAGAGGAACAAAGGCACATCTTACATGGCATCCGGCAAGAGAGAATAAGCAGGGGAACTGCCCTTTATACAACCATCAGATCTGGTGATACTCACTATCATGAGAACAGCATGGGAAAAACCTTCCACTGGGTCCCTTCCACAACATGTGGGGATGATGGGAACTACAATTCCAGATGAGTTTCGGGTGGGGACACAGCCAAACCATATCAGAAAATATGCCACATCTCTGTATTTTAAAATATATTGATGGATGTGTTGAGGGGAAAAAAAGCCACTGTAGGAAAATGAGTAACTCTCAGGGAAATTATCTAAATATGTCAGAGTAGGGAAAATAAACAGAAAGCAGAAAGAAAAAACCCTCTCCTTTTTGAAGACATTATGACTGTTTTCAGCCACACGTGCCACTGGTGGAGAATGAGGTTAAAAATAGACAGAGAAACTGAGCATCTTGGATGACCTATGTCCTTTAACTGCAGATCTGATACGCAGTTTGTCCAGGGGATTCGGGGAGTTCAACCGATGCTCACGTGAAGCCGCCCTGTGAGAATAGTAGTAATCTCACCTTTTGACTAAAGACTTGCCCAGTGTTGGCGGAATTTGGAATTCGGGTCAGAAAGGCAAAGAACATGAAAGCATAGATGTTAACCTGGAAAAACAGACGTTTACGGTATTGAAGTGAGATGCTTTGCAAAGCAGTTTGATTGGTAACTTCCACAACATACGGAACGTGTAGAAAAAGGAAGCTTTAGACATATTTGTATTAACTTCATAACTTGGCTGCCCAAAGTTCTGGGATTACAGGCATGAGCCACCTGGTCCAGACAAAATGCATCTTTTGTAGATAGCATGTGGTTGAATTATGCTTTTATCCATTCTGCTGATCTCTGATTTTTGATGTTGCTTTTAGTTTATTTGCATTTTTAACAGTTTTATTTAATATGTGATATACAAATAATGGCATATATTTAATATGCATAATTTGATAATTTGGACCTAGACAAACACTTGTAATATCATCACCGTAATGAAAATAATAGGCATAGTCATTACCTCCAAAAGTTTCCTTACGTCCTTTGTATGTGTGTATGTTTTGTAAGTTTGACAAACTGTCAAGGATACACTATGGGAAAAGGATAGTCTCTTCAATGAGTGATGTTGGGAAAAGTTAACATTCACATGCCAAACAAAACCAAAACTGGACTCCTTCCTTACACAAAAACCAACTGATATTTCATATACAGCAGAGGTGCAAGAGGCAAATCCTTTTTGTTGTTGTTTGTTTAACTGATTGTGCCCTAATCTCTTTTGTATTTCTAAAGGTCTGTTCTGTAGGATATGGAAGTCTTGGTTGACTAGTATTTTTCTTTCAGTCCTTTGAATATGCCGTTCCATTTTCTTATGGCCTCTGTTGCTTCTGGTGAGAAATCAGCTGTTTGTCTTTGAATATTCCTCATACATGATGAGTTGCTTCTCACTTGTTAATTTTACTACTCTTTGTTTTTGTCTTTGGACAATTTTATGATGCATCTAGGTGTGGTTCTTTTTAAATTTATCCATTTAGGGTTCATTGTGCTTCTTACACGTAAGGTTAGTATTCTTATTGTGTTTTGGAAGGTTTTGGCCATTTTTTAAAAGATATTTATTTTTCCCCCCTTCTCTCTCTTCTCTTCTTTTGGGGAATCTATTATGCAAATGTTGGTACATTTGATGTTGTTATATGGGCCCCTGAGGCTCTGTTCGTTTCTTGTTTTAGTGTTATTTTTGTTTCTTAGACTGGATAATTAATAGCCACAAACCCACCTCCAAACTTATGAGTTGTTTTTCTTCTGCCAGCTGCTGTCAAGCTCTCACAGAGGAGTTTGCATTTCACATATTATACTTTTAACACTAGAATTTCTATTTGGCTCTTTTATAAACATAAAATTTATATTTATCGATTGATATTTTCTTTTTGGTGAGATATTTTTGACATATGTTTTTTACTTTCTTAGACATGATTTCCTTTAGTTGTCTAAAGATGTGAAAAATAGCTGATTTAAAATTGGTGCCTAAAGAATCCGAAATAGGGGTTTCTTTGTAGACATTTCCTAAATATTCCTGTTCTCCTTGTACAAACAAATGTTTTTCTGCGTACTGTCTCAAAATGTTCTGTTGAAAACGAGACAAAAATAATACAACAGGAAAATTCAATTGATAGGATTCACTTCCTCTCCTTCCAGTTTGCTCTTCTCGAAGTTTGTTGAGGGCATTTTCTGAAATAATTCCGTGAAGTCTGTACTCTTTGTTGTATGAAACTGCTGATCGAGTAGCTAGAGTCAGCTTGTGATTGGGTGGATCTCCTCAAATCCCGAAAACGTTCAGCGTCTCAGGCTTTGCCACAGAGCTCTACACGGATGTTGAGGCGTGGTTTCCACTCCCCGCCGGGCAGTTTACAACTTACCTTCACCTCTCCTTTCTTCTGCACTGAGCCTCAAGTTCAGTCAGAGGTGAGAGAGTTCTCAGGTCTTTGCTGACCGTGCACATTTTGCACAGACGTGTGCTTTACATCACCAGATATGTCCGAGCTTTTCTAAGTTCCCATGAAAACTTCATTTTCCAGCTTTTCCTTTTAAGTTTTTTGGTTGGATTTCATTTTTGCTCCCAACCGTTTTCTCTGCCTCAGGCAGATGTAATGTGAATAATTGCCACTAATTGTGTCCCCACACTTGGAGACACTAAATCGGGTCAGGTAACTGACATGGCCTACATTGGGTTTTCCAGGGAGCTATTAGGTAAAAGCGTTTCAACTCTTCTCACTCTTTTTGAGGCAGTATAGTTCCTAGTTCTCACCACTGTTGAAGAGTTTGTTGAGAATACATAGAGATGGAGGAGGTGGTGGAATACAGCATAAAAATGTTGGTTTTCTTCAGTTTTATCGGTATTCTCATGATTTTATGAGGGAGTGAATTTTCTATGGGTCCTTATTCTACCACTTCTAATATCATCATTTAATAAGTAAAATCTAAATATCTCTATTCACAAATTAGCTCATGAAACAAGCAATTTCTTATATAAAATAAAATATAATTTCAAATAGGTCCCTAAATTTGAACACAAAGATGAGGAGTTGGCAATAAAAGAAAGATTTCCTCCTGATAGTAAATAATAATGAGACACTTTCCTTTATAAAACTACTATTTGTAGAACCATCTATATTTTAGTAGCATAGTTACCAAGGTTAAATTTCTGGGAAAGACTTCATTGGAGCATCTCTCAATTAGTCTCTTTGAACATATAAATATTTCAAGATTACATTCTACTCAAGTATTTAGTTTAAACTTCTTCCCGGGAAGCTAGGAATAAGTCTAGATAACGCATGCTACCTGAGTCATTGCATCTGAAAATGAGAAGGATTTCAATGACACCATCTTCTGTTTAACCTGAACGTCTTACTTTCCCGAGGACTTATTCCTCTATGAATATGCCATGCAGAATATATTTACTTTAAAAATGGAAAAACTTGATTTCACTTCAATTTCACAGTCACATCCCTGCTTCGAGTTATTCAACAACAATGGCAGTATTTGGACAATAGAAACATCACTTTAAGATACGTGGACCTAGTCCTACACTCCTGAATTCTGTTAGTTTCCACATTACACCAACCTTACTCCCTAATTCCTCTGCATGTGCATTCTAAAATAATTTCTTATGATGTGCTGACATAGTTTGAGATTCTACATTGTGTCTGATTTAAGTAGTTCATACTCCCTGGAACCACTTTGAGCTGTATTGCTCTCATTGTCCTTCTTATCAGCAAGCCGCAGACTTGGTCCTAGTATTTCTACTGAATACGATATTCTCTGGTTAAGAAATAGTCTATCTCCACTGGAAATTTAGAGGGTACCTGTGAGGGTTTGGACTTTATTTAAAACACAAAAACTCTACAATATCTTTGTTGTTTCAATCAGCAACTAGATGTCACGAAATTTTGATTACAGCCTAAAAGTATTTCTTTTATTCTTTCTATTATTTCATTGATGACTGACAATTAAAAATAATTCTTTTAACATTGTCATTTTAAAATTAATTTACATTGTCATTTTAAAATTAATTTTTATATTTCTGTATTACGTGATTGCATACATATAATAATTTGACTCCCTTAACTTTTAGGATCTGTCTATAGAATTTTAAGGAAGATAAAAACATCTAATTGTTAAACCTTGCTTATAGAAATCTCCACAATTGCAGATTATGTGAAACGTAGTGACAGTTGTGCTACGTGAATGTAGGTTACAGAGTGTTTCACTGCAGACTACAATTTATTATGCATTATCCTCATCTGTAATCTGTACTTTTTCTCCCTTCTTTTCTTTGGATTCTTTTAATCAGGTGTTAAACAGACACAACTCTGTCTCATCCTTGAAAGAAACAAGCTTCTTGAAATTGTCAATATTCAGTGCCTTCATGTATTTATTTCCCACAATGATGAAGAAACTAAAAACTGGTGGCCAGGTGTGGTGGCTCATGCCTGTAATTCCTGCACTTTGGGAGGCCAAAGCAGATTACTTGAGGTCAGCAGTTCCAGACCAGCCTGGCCCACATAGTAAAATCCCATCTGTACTAAAAATACAAAAATTAGCCAGATGTGGTGGTGTGCTCCTGTAGTCCCAGCAAATCGGAAGCTGAGGCAGAAGAATCACTTGAACCCAGGAAGCAGAGGTTGCCGTGGGCTGTGATCATGACACTGCACTCCAGCCTAGGTGACAGGACAAGACTATGTCTTAAAAAATAATGATAAAACCAACGAAAAACTGAATTTCCTCACTATTTCATGGAAATCGCTCTCACAAGGTTATCACTGATTTCCCTTAATCACCCCAGTCTTCTTAGAGCAGTTTTCTGTGCTGGCTTCTAGGAGAACAACTCTATGGCCACGTCCAGCTTCTTGAAGCGCGCCTATGTCACCTACTTTGTGAGGTTCTCTTCTGTTCACCATGTCTCATGGAACAGTCACTCTCAGAGCTGTGTCCCAGGTGATCTTTATAGTCCTCACATTTCACAGAAAACCCCGGCTACCTGGATGGCTATCGATGATGTTAGAAACACAGATCATAGCGTGGCCCTCCTCACACCGGCTGATGATGGAGCTCTGTCTCACATCACAGTCTTAAAGGAGGTAAGCTTGCACATTTATGACTTAATTTGTGAACTAAAATATGAAAGAAATATTACATTTACTTTATTTTTGGGCTTTTAATTTCTTCGAACAAATTTAAAAATCCGAATGTTCACACTTTGACTGAGAATCTAGCTGTCTCATAAACATGTATTTTTATATGTATTGTTAGTGTTAGATAGGCGGACAGCCACACATGAGCAGGAGAGGGTGACCCCTGAGAAAAGGGAGGTCTGGAAAACCTCACACCCCAAGGACCACCTGAAACCTGCATGCTGGCTATCAGCAGAGAGAAAGGGAAATACCTAGACAGCAAGGAGTACCGGAATGTCGCCAGATGCACGCTGAAAAGGGGAAGACAGCGAACGAGAAATTCCTAGGAGAGCGCAGGTGCAATTCCCATTCAACACCTCGCCACGCCTGCCTCTGGACTAACAGTAAAGGAGGGCCCCACAGTCCTGGGGAGGGGACTAGGCAGGAGAATGCAGAGGGCTTAAGGCAGTAGCAGGAAAAACTGGACAAAGAACAAAGGTGGAGACTTCAGGCAGAACGGGAAGCTCAAGGAAGAGTTCTACGTTATAAACACCGGATGCAGAGAACACAGCACTCTTGCGGGGCTGCAGGCTCACGCCCCTCAGCAGCCCTCTCTGCCTCACCTGTGTACCTGCATTGTCTCTCTAAGAAAACTGTCCTCACGCCTATAATCCCAGCACTTTGGGAGGCCGAGGCAGGTGGATCACGAGGTCAAGAGATCGAGACCATCCTGGTCAACATGGTGAAACCCCGTCTGTACTAAAAATACAAAAAATTAGCTGGGCATGGTGCCGTGTGCCTGTAATCCCAGCTACTCAGGAGGCTGAGGCAGGAGAATTGCCTGAACCCAGGAGGCGGAGGTTGCGGTGAGCCGGGATTGCACCATTGTACTCCAGCCTGGGTAACAAGAGCGAAACTCCGTCTCAAAAAAAAAAAAAAAAGAAAGAAAGAAAAAGAAAACTCTCGGCTCTCTATTTTCCTTCAGTCAGTTCTCTTTTCGGCTCAATCAGTCACTTGGCAAAACACTTTCTCCAAGTAAGACTAAGAGCCAAGGATTCCTGCATTTCCCAGTAACATTTTTATAAAGCTTTAAAAAAAAAAGTTATTGCATTTTAAATGCATCAATTAAAGCCTGACTGAATGTTCCAGCTGACATTGTGTCATATAATAAGAAATCACTTACAAATAGGTAACGTTGAGGAGGTCATTTTAAACAGTTAAGATTATTATTTGAGTGGCTTGTTTTATGTTTTTTAAAGTTTATCTTATATATACTTTATAAAGAAAAAAGAAAGAAAAAACACTATTTTTTTCTCTCAGCATGTGATTTATCCCAGATATCTGTAATTTTTTTTAATTAGCAAAATAATTTTTTGTAACTCTGGAAGAAACAGTTATGAAAAAATAACCTCTAATATTATTGCAAAAGCAAAATTCAAAGTTACTTTCCATATGTACAGACAACTTACTATCTTCTGCCTCAGTTTCCACCGTTCTTCTCTGCAGTCTCCTTCAAGGTCAGGCCTTCCCTAAAGATTTCTCTCAGATTCTCTTCTCTTATAAGTCATCCATACATCTCAGAATATTGCATTAAGCACCTCCTCATCCAGACCGTGACCCACTCTGCCAATAGAGTCATCTTGAAACCGGTTAGACCACAAAAATCTCTCCACTTGAAATTGTGTAGGGACCTCTTCCTCCATTTGACTAAACTCCTAATGCCTTGCCATGGGGTCACTTCTCATCTTTCCACAGTCACCTTACTCACTCCTTCACCTGATGGGAGTCTGATTCCTTATCTTGTGCTCAGCCCTGTGGTGGGCACATGATAAGCATCATCTCCAGGATTTCTCCCAGCTCAGGCACGAGGTACAGGCTCTTGACAACCCTGTGTTAAATGTCAGGAAACTGAAATTGAAATGAATTGTTCATGGCTAAATGCATTATCCATGGCTACCAGCTGGGAAATGGAAAATATTTGAACCCAAGAATTGTCAATCTGGAATTCTATTAAGTGTTATATTCTGCCTCCTTTCCTTAGATATTCAGTCATATTTCCTGCAATTGGCTGCAATTGCCGAAGTTGTTTCTACTTCTGTGTCTTTTGAGTTGCTGTTTCCTTGTCTCAAAACATCTTACTCTGAGTTCTTGGGTGGTTAAGATTTTCTCATCCTTTAGGGCTCAGCTAAGTGTCATATTCTCAGGTAGGAATTTTCTAGCCACTCTTCCATAAGCAGAATATCCTAAGTTTCTGTCTGCAGTAACAGAGTACTTCCTGCCTATTTTTAAATTTAGTACACTCTGTGATTATGTTATTGATCTGGTTACAGTCACCTAATATAATTATTTAATGTGCCTGGCTCAGTGTATGTAGCCATCCAGTAAATATTCATTGAATGAATAAGTGCTAAAGGTTATGGAACTAGGAAGTCGAAATCTTATGAATTAAGAATAGAAGCTGGGAAAAGTCAGAAACAGCTTCATTACATGTATAAAACACAAACAGTTATGTCCAAAGAAAAGCAAATATTATTTTCATAGAATTAATAATTTAGTATTATGTGAAGAGTGGGTCATCAGATACTTGTAAACTGGCAATTGATTCTCAATGTCTTCCTTTAGTTATATCTTTTTGAAGTTTAAGTGAAGAAAGGTGCTGTGAGAGGGCACAGTGCATGTTGAATAATAAATTTTCAAAAACACCTTATTCTTAGAAGTTTCACTTTGCCAGATATTTTTCTTCTTAGCTAAATTTTCTTTGTAGCAAATGTGTGTACCCTTGATCACACCGAAGAAAACTTGGATGCTGACGGCACATAGAAGCGTCATTGTCAGACGTCTTCAACTCAGCAAACTTCTAGGATGTCAGGCTCTGAAAGCATCGCAGAAGAAAAACACCCTCACTGTTGCTTGAGGGAAATTTGTGGATTGTGCAATTACGTTGGACTTCTATAATTTGCTTTTATTTACTTTTTATGTTACATATAGTATAAAATGTACACTTTACTTTTTATAAGTCAAAATTTTATGGGTTGTGCTTTACTTACAGAGTTTTCCCCAAGCAATTGTTAAGATGCTGAACGTCAGAAACCAAGTATTTGGAATTTGAGAAATGTGAGCTGGACAGCTGAGCAAATCAGACAGAGCCCTAATAAACACATAGAAAAACATTAATTGGGATAATTCTCCTCCCAAAAATGAGTGCAATCCCTTTACAATAGGAAACCATTACCTTAGCCTTTGTTTTCTCTCCATCACCTATTACATACAATGTGACACTTGGAGGGTGGTAGCATTTTACTGTCTCAGTGAAGACATAAAATTTCTCACCTAATTTGTTTCCCCTGTAGAGTTCCAATAATCGTAAATATAAATACATATAGAAAACACACACATATAGGTGTGGTGGCTCATGCCTGTTATCTTGACACTTTGGGAGGCCGAGGCGGGTGGATTACTTGAGGTCATGAGTTCAAGACCAGCCTGGCCAACGTGGTGAAAACCCAACTCTACTAAAAATACAAAAATTAGCCGGGCATGGTGGCATGCACCTGTAATCCCAGCTACTTGGGAGGTGGAGGCAGAAGAATCACTTGAACTCAGGAGTTTGTACTTTGATTTTTTGTTTTTGCTTTTTAACTTGTCTTTTTGTTTTATACATCCTGTATAATTTATGTTTTAAAGAGGTTCTGTTTTGATTTGTTTCCAGGATTTGTGTCAAGATTTAGAACTCCTTTTAGCAGCTCTTCTAGTGGTGGCTTGGTAATGGCGAATTCTCTCAGCGTTTGTTTGCCTGAAAATAATTATATCTTGCCTTCATATGATGCTTAGTTTTGCTGAATGCAAAATTCTTGGCTGATAATTGTTTTGTTTGATAAGACTGAAGATAGGGCCTCAACCCATTCTAGCATGTAGGGTTTCTGGTGAGAAATCTGCTGTTAATCCGAAAAGTTTTTCGTTAGAGATTACAGTGCTTCTGTCTCACAGCTCTTCAGAGTGTTTCCTTCATCTTAACTTTGGGTAACCTGATGACAATGTGCCTAAGTGAAGATCTTTTTGCAATGAGTTTCCCAGGTGTTCTTTGTGCTTCTTGTATTTGGATATCTGGGTCTCTAACAAGGCTGGGGAAGTTTTCCTCAAGGATTTTCCCAAATGTATTTTCCAAGCATATAGAATTCTCTTCTTCCTCAGGAACACCAATTATTCTCAGGTTTGGTGGTTTGATGTAATCCCTGACTTCTTGGAGGCTTTGTTCATATTTTCTTATTCTTTTTTCTTTGTCTTTGTTGGATTGGCTTAATTTGAAGACTGGTGCCACATTCTTTCCAGGATCTCATAAACTTTACATGGTGATACATAAAGATTTATGTAAGTAAATAAAAATGTCCACGCTTGTTAGTTTGCCCACCTGAATGAAGGCAGGTCTGTGTCTCTTTTATTGTTCCGTGAGCAACATTAAATATTTCTTACCTATGTTTCTCGCCCAATCATTAGTACTCTTGGTAAACCTGTCTGGGAGCAGTGTTGATCCTCCTGCAATTAAATCCCTCTCAGTGTGGATTCCTTTCCTTCCATCTGCTTTGTTTTGACATGTATATTTCCCTTTGGGAGCTATATTCGAGAAAAACTAGAAAATCCCAGATTAAGAAAAATATCACATCAACTCCCTCTCCACAATGGTGTCTGCTCTACACTCTATATTTCAGAGGTAAATTTATACTATGTCTAATGATTTTCACTGGTCTCTGGTACACTTGAAGGAGGGCAACGCCAAGGCATAAATCTAAAATGCATGCGATACATTTTTTTCTGTATGTAAAGAAGCAAATTCCATCAAAGATCTGAGGTTGAATAACAAATGGCCACTTGGTCTTCACTGGTGTCTAGTGAAACAATGGCAGGTGTGTTGTCCAGGGTGGCAGGAGTCAGCCAGCAAAAGCTCATGTTTCACAGTGTGTGCGGGCATGTTTCAACACTGAAGGATTCTTGATAATTTACTTCTTAACTCTGTGCCAGAGAAATGTTATTTTGTATGCCTTTATATACTTTTTTTTCTGCTGAATATTGCTGAATTGTAACTTTGATTCAGAAAAAAATGAAGCAACACTTCTTGTTCTAAAGCAAAGATGACACTAGTGAGTCATCACTAAATGGCTCGTTGGAATAAGGGCCAACCTGAGATAAGTTGTGATATTCTATGCTAAAATGTACAAGTCCTCTTCCCAGAAAAATAGTAAGTAAATAAAGGTTTCCCAGGTTTTCCAAACATATGTGGTTTTTTAAAAATTGTAGTTTGAAGGCACCTCATGGAATAGAGGCTTCCACTTTTCCTCTGCTCCCATAGTTTTTCCAGGAGCAATATATTTTACATTCTTGTTAATTTGCTTGTTAGAGGACATGTCTGCTAGTTCTTGGGAAGAATGACACTCAAATGTTAATAGCTTTCACAGTGGAATGGCCCACCCCCTAAAGAAAGTCCCTGCAGAATGTAATGAAGATTCTGTAACATGGGTGGGTTTCTTCCAAACAGCTGAAAGTCTTAAAAGCAAACAATGAGGTTCCCCCAAATTAGAGGAAATTCTGCCTAAGATTCCAGCCTTCATACTAAAGACTGTAACTTCAACTGTCACCTGAATAAATCGCCAGCCTGCTGGTCTGCCCAGTAAATCGAGCCATTTCCTTAAAATACAAATAAATATCAATTTCTCCTCTCTCTGTTTTCTCCCTCTGTATGCATATATTATACATACATGCAAATATATACATATATACACACACATATATATATATACACACACACATATATATATACACACACACACACATATATACACACACACACACACACATATAGGAGTTTCAGACAACTTTATGACTTTCTCATAGCGGAGCTTACCTTATATGTTTATTGTGCACCAGAAATAATTCAGAGTGCAAATGAATGAACTATGATGCTTTTACATGAAGAAGGATGATGAAGATGAAAAGTAATATATTATTACCATCAATGTTGATATTAAATAAAAATCCATCTTGGTTAAAAAAATTTGCATGACCATATATTTATAGTTTTGTATATATTTGTCTCTTTGTCTCTCCCATTGATTTAGTTTCTCTAGAGAACCTTGACTAACACAGGGCCTCTTAGGTCTGTCCATGTTCTGGGGGCGCTCTGGTCCGCACTTGAACACTTTTCTTCAATCCACATAGCTGCCAAAGGCTCCCACCATTGAGTGGGGTCAGAGCTGGAAAGAGCCCACAGCAGCCCCAGGGTCAGGTTTAAGGAGCGAGAGCCTTGGGCCAGAAGTCCCAGCATCTCCTGGTTGTGGAGACACAAGCCATGAGGAATTACGCAATGTACACTTGATGCAGCCCCAGTGGGGACTTCATCATGCAGACCCTTGGGGTCCAGGGGAAAAGTCGTGCTATCGGCTGTGAACAGTGATATCTTTTTTGGAACAACTCCTGATGTGTGACTGAGTGTGGTGGAGACGGAGAATCTATCTAAGGTCAAAAAGTGACTATGTCATCTGAATGGCTCTCTACGAGCTGGGCAGTCATGTGCATTGGGTCATAAACTGGGGAGGCGCAGAAACCATGCATTGCAGGATGGAAATGGTACACCCAGGACGAGCACCTCCAGAAGGATGGACACATTTTACAAGCAGGTAACCCAGGCCTCCACATCCATTGTCACGAATGCAGCCGACCTTCCCCCTCAGCACACACCTGTGAGAGGATCTCTGCGACAAGCCAGTATGAGCCTGCATCCTCAGCTCATGGATATGTGGGTGCAAATTAAACAAAAATCAGCGGCCTTAAAAGAAGGCAGCAAAGAGAAAGCTGCCCACGGCAGGGCTTTAAGCAGCAAGTCTGATCAACCATGTGGGATGTAACAGAAGAAGCCTGAGGTTAGAACTTATGTATACCTACCTATGTACATAAACATGGGAAGCATTGAGCACTGGGCTGATGGGTCAGAAGTTCGAAGGGAATAGTCAGAAAGCTGGATACAGGAAGTCTTGGTATACACAACAAACGGACATGTGGGAGTCAACATGGAAGGTGGAGACTTTTGTGCTGTAACACTCTAGCCAGTTCACAGAGCTTCCACTGGAGAAGAATCATTAGACCACAAGGCAGAGAAAATGCCTAGGCCACTTGCAACATCTAGACTTTCCCAGTGGCCACCACCACATTAGCATGATGGGCACATGAGTGAACCGTGTATGCTATGGGATGGGACTACCTATGGGCCCCGGAGCTTGTGCTGCCCTTCGCCGAGACTCATCTAGCTACCGAAGCCATCCAACGTTCTGGTTGCCAGAAACAGACTGATGCCCAGGCACCACATCTTGAGACCACCCAACTCCTTGATGGGAAGTTGATTAAACTGGTTTCCTTTTATGTGAGAAGGGGCAGTGGTTCGTCTTGATTGGAATTGGCACACATTCTGAATGTGTGATCTTAATGACTCGGCCATCACTGCCCTCTGAGGGCTTCTATTTGATCCACCATAGGAGATCTCACACAACAGCCCCTCAGAATAAGGGGGTGAGTCTATTAGTCCATTTCAGCAAAGTACATGGAAAATGGGTTGGGTGCTCTGGGATACAATATTCTTATCACAGACTCCAGAAGCACAAAAGCAGGTGTCTGTTACAGCATTGAGATGACCTTTGCACAGGTGACTAGCTGGCAAGAGGTCAGGCTTTGCAAACATGGGACATTATCCTCCATGTTGAAGTAGACACTCTGGCATGGCGCATGCTGAGTCTCTAAGAGGAGGACAATGAGAGACAGGAGTGGCCTCTCCTGTTGTTACTGCCAGTGACTTACTCTCCCTCTAAGTTTCTTCCTGGAAGCAACACTGGAATCCTGGAGTAGCTTCTAGAATAAGAAAAAGTTTCTCTAAGTGATGCAAAAGGTGGTGCCTCAGTGGGCCACCATATGCCCTTGAATAGAAGATTTGGTGCCTTGGGACGAGAAGTTTTCTCTAGTGCACAGTCTCCACTGCCAGCACCTTCAGCTATTTGAGTCCCAGCTGAAAACAACAGCCTCTCCCAAGACCATGCTCGTTTCTGGAGGAGACTCCTGCCACAGATGATCAGTGGGAATCGAGAGGGATCTGCCATCTTGGTCCAATGTGGGCCACCTCTGAATGGCATTTTACGCTGGAGCCCCGTGGAGATCTTCCGACTGCATTACAGTGCAGCTTCTCTCTCTGCCTATTTCTGCTTTTCTCTCTCCCTTTGACATGTATTGATTCAACAGCACATGCTAAGAAACATTTTGCAAAACAGACTATCTCACAGGCTAATTCTTGGGATTTCAAACTGTGACATGTAAAAATAATGTTGCTTTTTTCTAACAAAGATGATAAGTATCAAAATAAGGTAAAAACATTCTAGTAAAATAGGATAAAACTGTTATTAATACCCTTTCTTGTTTCACACTTTCACCTATTTCAATCCAGTTTTGCTTCAACAACAGTCATGCAATTATTTTTTACCAAGATAGATTTTTATTTAGTATCAATATTGATGGTAATCATATATTACTGGCCAGGCACAGTGGCTCACACCTGTAATCCCAGCACTTTGGGAGGCCATGGCAGGTGGATCACAAGGTCAGGTGTTCAAGGTTAGCCTAACCAACATGGTGAAACCCCGTCTCTACTAAAAAGACAAAAATTAGCTGGGTGTGGTGGTGCGCACCTGTAATCCCAGCTACTCAGGAGGCAGGAGAATCGCTTGAACCAGAAAAGGAGGTTGCAGTGAGCCAAGATTGTGCCACTGCACACCAGCCTGAGTGACAGACCAAGACTCTGTCTCAAAATAATAATAATAATAATAATAATAATAATAATAATATTACTTTCATCTTTGTCATGTTTCTCCATATAAAAACACCACAGTTCATTCATTTGTGCTCTGAATTACTTCGGTACAGAGATCAGGTAATTTTTAACCACAATATATGTAAATGGTAAGCCACTCTATGAAAAAGTCATTGTAAAGTTTGTCTGAAACTCTATAGTGACAAATTCAACCCTTTCAAATATAAGCATAAAGAGGGTAAAATCAGAGGACTCTGTAATATATAGGTTTTACTCACAGAGAAATCTAAATATGTGACCACAGTTTGAACTCCTTTGAAGAGATTTTTTTAAGGCTGTTTTCTCATTAAAGGTGGGTTTTTTTTTTTATCATGCCGAGTTCAGAGGTGTGTTCCTAATAATTAGATGTCCGCGGTCATCTTCCCTTTGCGCTTTAACAAAATTAGTTATTTAAATACCAATATATCAAAAGAGAGCTTCACTTGTGCTTTTTTTCAAATAATAGATCTAATTTACAATACACAAGACCTTCTGTTAAAATTAGAGGTATAATAGTGAGTCCATTAGTGACAAGCTTCATCTCCCGAGGTCTCTCAGGATAAGCATAATAATGGCAGAATTAGAGACACACAGTCCTAATGAAGTCTACTGCATAACCCCTGAGCTAGTCTTACAATGTTTTGACAAAAAGTAATTACTTTCTTTATTTTGCTCAAGGGCTGTATTTCCAGCCAAAAAAAAAGGAAAAAAATAAAATTACAGAATACATGTTGAATCAAATGTGTAAATGGATGAGAAAGCATAACTACTAAACAGTCACATAAACTCAAACTGAGATTAATGGCTCAGTTACGTGCTGAAATGAAGAATAAAGAGAAGTGTTTTCTTAACATCTAAATTGCTGCTTTAAATTATAATAAACATGCCAAAACATTATGTTGTTTTTAAGAATTATGAATAATTCAATCTGACTCACAACGATTAAAGATTTGAAATAAAAAAAGGGAGAAAGAACTTATATTTACTTATAAGGAGGTTTTTATTGTAGCAAATGTTATTGTCTGAAAACTGCACTCCATGCATGGGCTTTCTAGGAGTTTATTTTTTAAAAGAGTTTGTTTAGAGATGTGGCACGCATGTATACTGCCCATCTGCAGCCCTGCTGAGCCAGCCAGAAGCAGTCCTCACAGACTCGGAGGGAGGGAAGAGCAGAGGTGTGTCTAACTTCACTTGCCTCTGTAGGTGTTGATGTCAGAAAGTCAGGGTCCAGGGGTCTTGCCTGCATCCCTCTGAGCTCTCTATATTCTGATGGAGAGAAACCTCACAACTGAAGAATTTCCACTAACAGTCTAGGACCTTGCAGCCAGGAGAGAGACTGAGCCTGGAACTGATCTAGGAAATGAGTAGAGGCAGAAGAGCTCTGAGGAATTACCTCTGGGACATGCCACCATCTAGAAATTGGGAATAGGTGTCAAAGCCGCGAAAACCCGCAAGAAGAAATAGCCAGTGAGAGAAGATAACCAGGTGTGTGTGTGCTCGTAAGAGCCGAGGTGGGAAAGAGTTTGAGAAAGGGAGAAGCCTCAGAAGGGGTCAGTGCTGATGCAATGCTGATGAAAGCTTTAGTCCGAGAAAGACCAACTGATTGTTTGCAATTGGATGGCATGAACCATGGAGATTATTCATACCACCACTGGCTATAATGTGTGATTGCTGTGATGGGGATGAAAGCGTGATTGGAAAAGGTCTGAAGAAAATGAAATGCTATAACATAGATGAATCTCCAGAGAGTTACGCTAAGTGAAAAATCTCATTGCTGAAGATTGTGTACTGTGTGGATCCATTTATATAACATTCTTCAGTGACAAAACTAAAAACATAGAGAACATGTTCAGAGATTGCCAAAGGTTAATCAGTAATTGCTGGAGGGAGGGAAGTAAGTGATGGGAATACCTACATCTTGGTTTTGTCAATGCTGATAATCCTATTTGTTATGTTACCAACATTTGTGATTTTACCACTCTGTGTAAAAAGCACACATAACTCTATTATTTCTTAAAACTGCATATTTTTCTGAAATTTTATCAAAAAAATTTTTTAAAATCCACTTTTATTCATACTGTCACAAGCAGTGGGTGTTACCAATTACATTTTTTATTTTTACAAAACAGCAATTTCCATTATTACTTACTAGTATTTCTTCCAGATTTATTAGTAAAGTTTAACATACTCATTTAAGCAATACATTTTATTTTATACAGTAGATTCATAAACTGTTCTAAGAAAAATATTTTGATTTTGAAATTAAAACGTTTTTGCTCAAAACTGTGCTTAACAAATATACATACATGTTTTCCAGCTCTAAGTTTAGAAATGATTCCATTTAAAGCATCAATGATCTTAATCTTAAAACATTTAAAAATTCATATATTATTTTATTAGCATTATAGTTATATTTTTAATTTTTTAATCCATTGGCAAAACGAATTAAAGAGAAAGCCCTTGACACATAACGCTGTATATTTAAAGTATGTGACTTAAACCCTCTTGCGCTTAATTGCCACAAACCAAAAGTGTAAATAATGATAGTAAATGTTTCATCACCTTGTTGAGAAGACTAAAAAAAGCAGTGAGAGGCCAGGCACAGTGGCTCACGCCTGTAATCCCAGCACTTTGGGAGGCCAAGGCAGACAGAGGTCAGGAGTTCAAGACCAGCCTTAGCCAAAAACTAAACCAGGCTGGCCAACATTGTGAAACCTCATCTCTACTAAATATTCAAAAATTAGCCAGGCATGCTGGCAGGTGCCTGTAGTCCCCACTACTCAGGAGGCTGAGGCAGGAGAATCACTTGAACCCAGGAGGCAGAGTTTGCAGTGAGCTGAGATTGCGCTATTGGACTCCAGCCTGGGTGGCAAGAGTGAGACTCCATCTCAAAAGAAAAAGAAAGAAAAGCAGTGAGAAACGTATAACACTGCATGTTACACAGGCAAAGACTGCAAGGCATTCCCGTTCTTGTTGTTGACAAAACATAATAAGCAAATGGGTTGTTTTCTTCCTTAAAAAGCTGTTATATCAATACAAAGAGGCCTTTGGTGCCTTAGAACCGTTTTCCTTCAGGCCATCTCTGATGAAATACTAAAGTGTTCCTTCAGCCTTCACTCAGCACCAACGAACTGATGCCTCGGTGACGTTTCAGTGATGCTTCTGCTCATCCTATGGTTGTAGATTCAACTTCAAACACTTCTAGGACACTTGACAGCTCCGTCTCTAGCTTCACCTGCCTTGAATTTCTGTGTCTGATTTCCCTGTGATTGCTATTTGCTTGCAACTTGTTGCCTTTTTTAAAAAAACCTTTTGATCTCCAAGTCATTTGCAATTTGGTTACAATAGTTGCCACAACAGTAGCAAAGGCTATCAGTAGAATAGTTGCGGTTCATTGACAGTCTTTGGCCAATTTCCCCTCCCTGCCTGCGGATCATGGTGCTTGGCGTTCAGCTGCTGCTTAGCGGATATTCCCATTCAAGGCCGGCTACCATCTAGGTTGCTCTTCTCCCTCTCCCGAGGCTGGTAACTAGTTGCTGTGTTCTTAGACAGCTGCAGTGTGCTGAGATCAACTCACTTTCCCTCCACTTCATCACAGCAGGTTGATGCTTCCAGCTCTCACTGCCTTTCCTTGAATGGCATCTTTTTCTTCCCCCTGAAAATTTCTTTGCTATCATTCAACCCTTTGATTCTGATATATTTCCATGTTCCAAGAGCTGTTTTGTATATCTCTGTTTATGCCAGTACCACGCTGTTGTGATTACTGTATCTTTGTAGTGTTTTGAAATCAGGAAGCAGGAGACCCCAATTTTCTTCTGTTCTTTAAGATATTTTTGGGTATTTAGGGCCCATTGAGACTTGATACAAATTTTAGGATGGATTTTTTTTTTTTAATTTCGGCAACAAACATTGTGATTTTGATAAAGATTACATTAAATCTATAAACCGCTTTTGATAGAATTGAACTCTTAATAACATTGTGCCCTAATCCATGAAAAAGGGATGTCTTTCCTTTTACTAGTGTCTTCAATGTCTTTTTGTAATGCTGTGTAGTTGTTTTTTTTTTTTTTTTTTTTTGTTTTTTTTGAGGTGGAGTCTTGCTCTTGTTACCCAGGCTGGAGTGCAATAGCGCGATCTCGGCTCACCGCAACCTCTGCCTCCCGGGTTCAGACAATTCTCCTGCCTCAGCCTCCTGAGTAGCTGGAATTACAGGCACACGCCACCATGTCCAGCTAATTTTTTGTATTTTTAGTAGAGACCGTTTCGCCTTGTTGACCAGGATGGTCTCAATCTCTTGACCTCATGATCCACCCGCCTCGGCCTCCCAAAGTGCTGGGATTACAGGTGTGAGCCACCGCGCCCGGCCCAATGCTTTGTAGTTTTTATTGTACAAATCCTTGATATTTTTGATTAAGTTTATTGTTATGCATTTGATTTTTTTTTTCTGACACAGTGTAAGTGAAATTTTCCTTAATTTCCTTTTCAGATTATTCATTGTTAGGGTATAGAAATGCCAGTAATTTCTGCATGTTGATTTTGTATCTTGCAACTTTGCTGAATCTGTTTGTCAGTTCTAACAGCATGTGTATGTAGCTACCCTCATCTTAAAGGAGGCAGAACCGTCTGTGGTCCCCAAAAACAGTAAAATCAGCATTTTGCTCTACAGACGCTAAAGCACCATCTGGCAAGTGCCAGTTCATAAAGTTAGCAAATATTAAACCTAAGTTTAAATTAGTGGTATCTTACGGTTTAGGGGAACATATCGGAGTGAAAAAGCAAACTTAAAAAAATCATTTTCTACACAGCTGAATGAAAACTATGTAAGAGTTCAAAAAATCCACAGCAGTGAAACTGTGGAGCTCCTCACTTATTTCATATTATCATTCCTGTAAAACTTTTCTGTGTCTGAGAAGCGTCATTGTGATCCAGAATATTCCCTAACTGTAGATCCAATCCAAGACCTCATGTGATACGATGAGAATCTCACCTGCCTTGTAATAGGCTGAAAGACAGAAATAACATCCCAAATGTAAAAACGTATAGGACAAACTGCAGTGAGGAACATTTTGAGGAAAAACAAGTAAGACCAGAGAGCGCTAGCAAATGTCCAGCACGATTTGAAGAAAACTAACAGGCTGTGCAGGGGAGAGGAAAGCCAGCCACTGGACCAAATGCATCGAATACATGAATGAAGGAAATCTCAAACTGAAAATATGTTTTCAGGATTCCCAACTTGGCTTTTCATAGTTGCATATGGCTAAAAGCAATTTCATAAAATAACAGAGCCATGTGGCAAGATGAATAATTGACTTCGAGTTAGTAACTGGTTCTAAAGAGGGCTGTTAAGAATCTTTCCAAGATGGATAAACAGGCAGTCAAAATGTAAATTTAGTTTTTCATATCAATTTATTTTTATGCTCTCTCATTTGATCTGTTTACATAATGTTTTATGTAGTTACTACCCAATAAATCCAGATATTTGAGTGTGTTCTAGGTAATTTCAGGTTTGCTTTCAGTTTCTTCAGAGCATTTTCTCTTCTTCCTCCCCAGAGGCACATGTTTGTTCTAATGCTGTGTTAAAGTACAATCACTACTCTCTTTCCTCCTAATTTTATAGTATATTCTTCTCTAAATATGCCAATTCTTCTTGAAATCAGTGTTTTACAAATAAATGCATTATTTCTTTTTTCTTTCTCTCCCTCTCCTTTTGAGACAGAGTCTTACTCTGTCACCAGGCTGGAGTGAGGTGGCATGATCTCTGCTCACTGCAACCTCTGCCTCCTGCGTTCAAGAGATGTTCCTGCCTCAGCCTCCGGAATAGCTGGGACTACTGTCATGTGCCACCATGTCCAGCTAATTACTGTATTTTTAGTGGTAACAGGTTTTCAGCCTGTTGGCCAGCATGGTCTCCATTTCTTGACAATGGGATCCACCCGCCTCAGCCTCCTTAACTGCTGGGGTTACAGGCATGAGCCACCACACCTGGCAGTAAATACATGCATTGTCCTTCTTTATGGTCACATGCACGGAATACTTACAGAATTCTATCAGTTTGGAATAATATTGAAATGAGGGGCTGGGAATGCATATTAATAGAGTTAATATTTCTGCCGAAAAGTGAACCTCTGAAAAAATATAGAGAAACACCTTAATAGAAGTAACATACTAGATAAATAGATCATTTTAGAGCTTTTTCACCGTGTTTATAATACATACATTTCTAAGGAATTACATTTTGTATCTTTTTATTAATTTATAAAAGTTTTAAAAAGCCTTTATCACTGCAGTTACTGGTTAAAATAAATACAGTAAACTTTTATATACTTGCAATTAAAATAGATTATTTTTGATTTCACCATATCTATTTAAAGGGTTTTGTACTTTGTTGTAGTTCAAAAAATTTATCTGTGACAGAATCATATTGAAAGGGTTGATAAAAATCCATTTTGGTTCAGAGTTTAAAACTACCATATATTTGTGTACAGTAAAATGTATTGGCACTCAAAATAACTTGTCTTAGAGAAAAATGGTAGTTGCCCACGAAATCAATCTCTTGTGCGATCAATTTTTTTAATATTGTGATTTACTGAAAGCTATGCTGTCCTGCCTTCAACATCCACAGGAACTTAAATTTAGATTCTTGGAGACTTAGACAAACAAAAAGCCCAACCAAATTTAAAGAAAAAGCCCAACTCTATTTTACTCACAAATAAAATCTTGCTATGATGGAATGACTTAATGTAATTACGTATGAAGTAATGTAATTACAGGATAGCGTATAGTGTATGCATTTGTGTATATGCCCGCACACACCCCCACGCAGACCGAAGACGCTTCCTTCTAATGCTGCATTTTTATGTCTAGTCTCATAATGATAAGAGCTAGTTTTAATAAACAACTATGACTTCTGAAAGTACTCTTCAAAATTAAGATTTTTCATGGGTATTCTTAAAAGATTAAATTGGTGATGTCAATTTCAGGGTGGTTTTTCCTTTGTGTTTGAACATTATCAACTATGTGATTTTTCTGTCTTTGGAGAGTTCTTTTCTCAGGGGCAAGCAGCTTACTTTCTTTATCTCTCTGCCCTGAGCCTAGCACTGTAGCTGGTTTATAGCAGGGGCTCAGTTATCTGTCTAGTAAGTAACTGATTTACAGGTTCTCGAGAATGCCTTGCTTGTTTATACTTTTGTTGTTGCTGTCAAAACTTTAATTTTTTTTCCATTAACAGCATGACAATATTTTAAATTATGATACAATCTTTGCATTATCAAGCGTTTTAAAAGTGAGGGTGATTATTGCTATTCTTCCATAAAAGGTGAAAAGTCAGACACTATAATTTGTGTTCTAACAGATAAGGTAATTATCTGATGTCCAATTCAGGTAAAGTGGGTAGAGGAGGGGAAGACAGAGCTTTCATCCAGGATCTTAATGGCCCAAGTTCCAATGCAGGCATGGGAAAGTGGTTAGCAGCTATTACCATGGTGCGTTTCTGGGCAGTTACCCCACTCAAGGCTGTACATCCCTCACAAAGCAACTGTATCTGGGATTCTTTATCCAATTTATAAAAAGAAAGGGCAAGCCAGGATGCAAAGCCTGTTAGGTTAGCAAGCAAAATAAAATAAACAAATAATTGGCATGGTAAAATTCAAAATGGCCACAAGAGAAGCCTAAGGGAGTTTCCTCAGGCAAAGTTGGTGGTGGAGTTTGAATGTTTACACAGAGGCTTTCTCCTTCACCCCTGATATCATGTGTATGTCAGTTTTGGGGGCTGGGTTGTACGTTAGAAACACACACAGGGTGCAGTTGGGAAAAGATGGACCAAATGTTTTCAGGAACTTACAAATAAGGAAATAAAGCTGGAATTGCCATCTTGTAATTCTCAGCATTGCTGAGAATATGAGGTAACTGGAACTCTCATACACTGTCCTTGGGAAAATGAAGATAGTGGAATACAGTGGACATTAACTTTGTCTATCTTCACTAAAGCTTAAATGTTAACTGTGTCCTATTATTCAACAGGAGGGCTCCTAAGCACATATATACAAGAGAAATGTGCACACCCACCCACAAAAAGATGTGTGATACAAGGTTCCTAGCAGTGTTACTCATAATACACAAAATCTGAAAACCACCAAACTGTTCCTCAATGGCGGAATGGATATGCAAATTCTGAGTCATTCATCACAGCAGGTTGAATTCATAACAACTCATTCATTCATCAACAGGATGACGCTCTGCCCCTGACGGTACAGGGTGACCTCATCGACCCAACACCAAGTGAAAGCATCCCAAGGATACCTCCTTGGCAGGAGGGGTACCATGATCGTGAAGATGGTTTTCCTAGGGCGAGGCTAATTGATTGCCCTCTGGATGTGCTGACCCCTGCAATTTCCCCAAATGTGGGAAACTCCAATACCTAATTTGTGGTAGTAGGGGACTGCATTCGCACTTTCCCCTGGAAAAAAAAAAAAAAAAAAAGAATCCCGAGGCAAAAGGAGTGCCTACTTATTCTGTGATGACATCCTGTGAAATACAAAAGCAGGCAAAATCAATCTATCATCTTAGAAAAACAATCTATGATCTTAGGAGAGTGATTATCCTGAGAAAGGAAGGAGGGGGCATATGGAGAGGGAATGGAATGTGGGTTTTGTTGCAAAATGCCTTGTTCTTTTTGGTGATTATGTGAACCTTCACACTGTCTGGCACTTCAAACAAGCTAGTGAACATGGTACGTGTATGTTTTGTAGAAATGTTATATTTTATTGCAGTTTATGGAAATAATGAAAAATGCCAGGAAATATATTAATCTAATAATCTGTTTTTATGGGAGCTCACACACAGGCACGGACACTGACACACGTGCAAGCGATTTGTTGTCTTAGCGTTTGTTGTGTACCCCACCTTACATAGATCAATCAACTTGAGAGTTAACTCTAACAAGTTTTCATCCTTGAGAATTTTTTTTTTCAGGATTACTTACCATGGTGCTAAAACTCGATACCGAAGCCTCTTTGCTAATCATTATTTGCTTTGATTTTCCTCAGTTGAAATTTACATGCAAGAATAGATCAAATAGGATGTCCTAGCCTAAACTATAGCCACACATTTAATAGGTTTTCACCCAACAGATCCCATAACGCTCTTTTGTCCAGTTAGGTAAAACTTAAAATGCGTGAAGAATTACAGGAACTTTCCCTATAGGATTACATCGTTCTGACATAAGTCTTCTCACCTACTCCTGTAGGGAGAATACATGTAATTAAATTGCTGCTCCCTTCTACTTCAATTAAATCTTTCTACTCAATGTGAGACCAGTCCATGTCGAAACAGATTCAACTTAAAATACATGTGTGGGATTTGTTTTTGTTTGCTCGTTTCTGCAAAACATTTTGACCAAAGTTATCAACACTGTGATACTGTTATAATGGGCAAACACCCCTAATTGATAAGCAATCCAATATACTGTATTTGACTTGAGTTTAGGGTAAAAGGAAAGAAAGCTCTGTGTGGGTTTAGTTGGCTGTAGGTAAACCTTACATACTTCTGAGGAATAAGCTTGGCAAATTCAGTTATATATACATGTTCAGCTTCTGTGACTCAGAAAAAATTCTGTGAATTTGAAGTTGTAAATTTTACTGTATATTTTATATCCTAATCCATCACTCGAATTTAGAATAACCATTTTCTGCTTTATGAATAGTTTTTGCAAATATTAATGCTACAATAAATATTCATGACATGATTCCCTCATTTCAGTCTGTCTAAATCATGAATTTTCATTTTGAAAGTGAAATGTTTTCTGTCTTATAAAAACAAACTTACTTTTCATTAAACATTCAAGAAGATGTCAAACGATGCTGGGTCCTATTTTTTCACATAGTTGAGGATGGTATGTAAAACTTAATCAACTTTTTTCTTACCGCTTCAAAGAATTCATAAATTATGTCATTGAGTTTTGAAAGTTGAGAGGTGACAAAATTAAAATGGGACAAAATTAAAACACCAGGCATTTGGAAGTCTGTATGATCATCTCCCAAATTTATAAACTTATTGTGGCTCTTGTAAATTTGAAAATAAGTCATGTGGTATATATTTTTTTCACTGTATTACTGTCAATGGTAGCGGTTTATAACAGAACTCTTCCTGCCTTGTCAGCAAAGAGGAAAAGAGGAAACCACACTGCCTCTTGTTTTATGTATGGTGCTGATGAGTAGACAAGAATGTCATTTCTGTAAAGTAACCATGTGTCATCTGGAGAGTTTTTCACAGCTTTACATTCTTTTCAAATATTGAGCTTCAACAAAGCAATCTTTGGCCTTTATATTTTTTGGTTGAAATCAAAGGCTTTACCTTTCTTCTAGTTGAGATTTATGTTGTCTTTTCACGTCTCAAATTTTCTCTCCTGCGGCACTTGGTTATTTTTACAAAGGTCTTCTACTTCCTGGATTTATAGTGACTTCATTTGATATTGTCTATAAGTATATTTTTCTATATTTTATTACTATAAATAAAACCTCTCAACTTTCCAGTCTAAAAAAATAGTCTATAACAATAATTATTGGTCAGTAGGGTGGCTCATGCCTGTAATCCTAGCACTTTGGGAAGTCGAGGCAGGAGAGTTATTTGAGCCCAGGAGTCTGAGACAAGCCTGGGCAACATGGTGAAACCCCATCTCTACAAAAAAAAATACAAAAATGGGCTGCGTGTGGTGATTTTCACCTGTAGTCCCAGCTTCTCAGGAGGCTGAGGCAAGAGGATCATTTGAACCCAGGAGGTGAAGGGTGCAGAGAGCCGTGATTGTGCCACGGCACTCCAGGCTGGGTGACAGAGGGAGAGAGAGAGAGAGAGAGAGAGAGAGAGAGATCCCGAGAGAGAGAGCGAGAGAGAGAATAAATATTATTTACAGAGAATGTAAATTTTTAGAAAATGTTTTCAAATTTTATCTAATTTGTTATTCATAGGAACTTGTGAGTTATGATAAAAAGATACTATGATTCCCATGCTAGTGGGAAACTAGCCACCCTACTGACCAGTCCCATGCTAAAGAAACTGATGCCCGTGAAAGATGAATTATATCCCTAAGGCTACATAGACTAATAAGAGACAAAGTAACAACTTTAAAAGCCCTCTCTTGCCCTTCACAATTAAAATTTTGGTTAATGCGTGTGAAAGTCATTCTTGTGCTTGTTACATTTGGTTCTACATAATTTTAAGGCTTTGTTTGTAAAGGTCAAAGAGAAGGAAAAAATTCTCTATAGTCAGTCTACTCACTTGGTGTGGGCAAATTCTGATAGCAGGAGGAATCACTAGAATATGTTCACTGATCGTGATTTTTCATTTTCGATTGTCTACCACAGGTCATAAGCGGAAAATAAAATAAGTACACTTTTAAAGATTAGTGACCATAACACCTGTTTGAGATACATGATATTGTTAAATCGCATTGCTTCAGCGCATGATACATTTGGTGGTTTCAATTGTCTGTTCTGTTTGCGTGAGGTTAAGAAATGCTCCGAACTGTGTCTGCCGCAAAGCAAAATATAGAAATCCTTGGACTTTTGAAATGAAATTGGTTTGTTTTATCCTGTTACCTTCAGATTTCAAATCTTTATTTTTTTCCCTAACTTAGTTATTACTTACTCATAAAGCATCATAGAAAACCAACATGTAAATGTTTTGCTTAGCAAGTATGGTTGTTGTAAAGTAGGATTTATCTTAGAATATGTTGTTAGAGTATCAGGCAAGGATTACTTTTTCTAGAGAAAAAAAAATCACACAGTTAAAAACCCAGTATTTGAATTGAAGAATTCAAATATATTCCCATATGTTTTTGGCTTTTTCTTGAATAGTGGATTCAAAAATTACTTAATGTATAAAACTATGTGATGTTAAAAATAGCAAAAATACCCTTTCTTTAGTCAAGAAAATTTACAAAAAGAATAAACAGAAATTGAAAACTAAAGGGAATATACTTTTCAAAATCTTGCTTACAGAATTTTATTTGAGTAGATATCTGAAATGTAAAAGATATTCTTATATAGCTACGGAAGTTTTGCTACATTTACTGAGATCAATTATGTAACATAATTGAACAACTTTATGGCTAATTACTATGATTTAAGAGAAAAACGTTGACTTAATTTTTGAAAAAATTTCAAGATATAACACAGATGGGATTAGTGATTACTACACATAACAACAAATAATAGCATTAATAAATAAAAAGCAAGGCCAGGTGCAGCAGCTCATACCTGTAATCCCAAAAGTTTGGGGTCTCAGGTGGAAAGACAGCACGGGCCCAGTGGTTTGAGACAGGGGTGACTGTAGTGAGCTGAGATCACACCATGGCACTTCAGACTGGGCAACAGAGTGAGACCCCACCTCGGAAAAAAATATATATATTAAATAAGGCTATAACTACTTTTGCATTTTCTTTAATATAGAAATTTATATCAGAAGGCTACTGAGCCATCTTCAACAATTTCTACTGAAGATTCATGTATCGAAGCACTTCATGCACTTAATTTAATGGATAGTTTAATTGCTCTTGTTTGAAAATTTGAAACTCACTGGAGCAATCACGTTTACTGTTGTATCTCCTGTACTTCCTCTAAGATGTAGGAGGAATTTGGTAAATATTTACTTAATTACTCTAGACCTTCCGTGACACATAAATTCATGCTACCTATTTCCCATATTTTGGTGATAATTAAATGACACAATGTATCTGAAAATGTCAGCGTGGGGTAGTATACATAGAAGGTCATTTTGCACACTAATGCTCATGGAATCTGAAGTTAAGTGTCTGGTATGATAGGACAGAGGTTGTCAGACAAGAGCACTGGTTCTCTCTCCTCGCTCTGCCACCAATTATCTCCAAGGAACTCTTTATGCATTGCTGGAGCTGTTTGGCTTCCATTCCTTGTATCTGAAATGCGTTGGTTGTCTGTGAAGAGCAAGGTGCCTGTGTGGAAACTCAGAGAGCAGGGGGACAGTCTCCACAAGGCACAGCATCTTCATTTAAAGCATGTGGGAAATTAGCACATTTATTCCCCAACTTTGGAAGTCTCTTCTCAGTGACTTCCAGCAGCAGCCCTTGTTTGATGCAAGGAAAAGGGATCCAGTCCACCTGGGATATTAAGTATTCACGCCAGGCACACTTTCTCAATCAAAATCATTGCTGCTTATTATCTCATTGACTTCAAAGTGACTACGTTTCTTTATGCATTCATTGTACATGTCAACACACATTTGCTTTTTCATAAGAAAAGTCTTCTTTTGTCAAAGAAGGTATATTTATCATGTTTCATTGAATGTTTCCTTCCATGAATAAAATATTACTTTGTTCTCATTTAAACTCAATGAAATGGTTTCAGGGGAGTCATATCAAAGCTAGTGAGAGAAGCTGAGACTTGAAGGATTAGTTCTATCTAACTAGGACAAAAGTACATTAAAGGAAAGGAGGTGGGAGAGTAATCCAAGACATTCTCCAGGAAACAGCATGCTCATGGTTCTGAGACGGGAAGGAGCTTTGCTCCTTCAAGAAACCAGGAAAGGTTGCATAAAGAGTGCAAAGAGAGGCCGAGTAGCAGACCTGGAGGAGACTAGGGAGGGGATGAAGGACGTCTTAAACCTTTCAGTATTAATTTTGTGATCAGTCACAGTGAACGAAGGATAAAAGGGAAAGTAACATAATATTTTCATTTTGTAAAGAGAATTGGCTCACATAGAGCAGAGCAAGAGTGAGCTGGAAACCAAGTCCCAGGGTTATGCAGATTCAGATGTGCTTAATAGTTTGCTGATTAAGTTGTGAAAATGGAGAGAAGAAAATGCATTAGAAATTTAGAGGATAAAATGGAAAGCCATTGGTAATGAATCAGATGTTCTGGTGGTCACAGAAGAGGATGACTTGTCGTGGCTGATAGCCAGGATCTGGTCTGAGTGGAAATTACTCAATAAAATAGTTAACCCTGCAGAGGACCAAATGGGGAGGGAAATTCAAGAGCTTGGTTAGGGATAGAGCGCATCAGAGTTAAAATCTGTCATAGACGAGTTATGGCAGCTAATGGATTTGCTTTTCCTAATTCAGCTTGAGTTACGTGTTCTGGGTATTCGTTCTGTGTAACACACCTCCCCAAAATCAGTGGCATGAAACAGAAAATATGTAATTATGCCAGAGATCCTGGGAGTCAGGAATTTCAAAAGGGCAAGGCGGAGTTGCTTGTTTCTGCCCACAATGTCTAGGGTTTGCAGCGGGAAGACGCCAAGGTTGGAGCTGACCTCATCCACAGGCTGGTGCATACCTGTGGCTGGCATGTGGGCTGGAGGGATGCAGTGACCACCTTCCTGCCTTTACACTCAGCCTGGCTTCCTCACAGTGTGATGGCCACAGGGACCTGGTGCTAGGACTCCTGTGAATAGGTAGCAGGTGCGTCACCTTCTCAAAAATAATGTCAACAGTCATGCCGTCTGCATTTCACTCATTTCAGGAGATTGTGCCATTGTACTCCAGCCTGGGCAACAAGAGGGAAACTTCATCTCAAAAAAAAAGAAAGAAGAAAGAGAGAGAGAGAGAGAGAGAGAGAGAGAGAGAGAGAGAGAGAGAGAGAGAGGGAGAGAGAGGGAGAGAAAGGAAGGAAGGAAAGAAGGAAGGAAGGAAGGAAGGAAGGAAGGAAGGAAGGAAGGAAGGAAGGAAGGAAGGAAGACAGAAAAAGAAGGAAAGAAAGAAAGAGAAAGAAAATAACATGAAGAGAACTCAGTGGGACTTTTGGTAAGCAGCATAATTCCCAGTTGAATTATTTTGTTTGAGAGTATAAATGGGTGTTTGTAGGATCTCCTTTTTTGCCCCACTTTTAAAAAGACCATTTTATTTGGAAGAATATCTGTAAGCTGTCAAACCCTGAGAAGGGTAATCCCACACAACTACCCAACTCTTAGCTACTGCACAGCCCATCTCCTTTCCCCCCAAAGCTCTGTGCTTACCTGTGAGGAAAACCCCACAGGTGGTGCCCCTGTTCCTCCATAAGTGTCCCTTTTTTCCTAGGCAATCCCAGTATCTATTTGTAAACTTCATGCAGCGCAGTCAATCTTATCTTGCTCCTATGCCTTCAGTGACATGGAATTAGATAACCCAGGAATTAACAGCCTAAAGGTATTTGAAATTGACATCAAACACTTTCTATCTCTGGTTAAAGCAAAAAAATCAGCACAAATAGGAAATCATTACTTATAGAGTATGATCATGGCAAAAAAAAACATAGTATTTATGACTACTTTATGGACCAAATTAGTATAATTATTAGACTTCCGTTTTAAGATTTCATTAATTATGTTAATTTTATTTTACTTTATGACATAAAGTAGCTCGTGTGAGCTGGTGCTGGTTGCCATATTCAGTTTAACGACTTGCTCCAGCTCTTCACAGCCTCCTTAAGCATTTTGTGTTTTATCCAGTGAATTAAAAACTATTTGTTTTGTGCCAGTACATGCCAGGTGCTTTTCCAGATCTGGGAACAGAGACATAAGTAAAACAGGAAAATTCATTTTGCGGGGGAGACAGACAATAACAAATACTTTGGTACATTTTGTAGATGTTAGAAAGTCACATGATTGTAAGTCCTGTGTGCAGAAAAGAAGAGAAAAAGAGCAGCAGCTGGAGTGGCAGGTTCTGTACTACCCACGGAGCTCAGGACCTGCCTGGAAAGCGGGGTGAGACGGGCAGTGGAGAAGGGCCAGGAGGGCCAGGCCGGGAGGGGTGTGGTCTCTGAGCCTGTGAGCACGGGCGAGGGGCCAGGGACAAGGAGTGCCACCATGGCAGGGCACACAGGTCTGCACTTTGGAGCCTTCAGAGGATACTTGTTGAAATCCTAACACCAAAATGTGGGTATTAGGAGGCTGGGCTTTGGGAGGTGATGAGGTCAGGAAAGGAGAGTCCTCACGAATGGAGGAGAACTTCTGGGGACACAGCTGAGAATCTCATTTCTATCACAAGACAGATTGGAAGCTGTTATAGATTTTTCAATACAAGAATGGAAAGTTGCTGTGTTTGTTTTTCTAGAGCCAAGATGTCCAGTGGTGCCCCTTGGGAAGAAATCATTAACATAAAATGGGAAAGAAAGTCACCAGTGTGAACTGAAATTCTGGGTGAGAATAAACCAAATAATCCTGGCGGAAGCTGTATAAACCCAGTAAGTGGGTTACTCAAAACAAGTGTTTTTTGAGTGATCATTATTCATTAGGCACACGGGGGTAACAAAGAACTTTACAACCTCTAAGCATTTACAGAGCACTTGGAGAGTCATGGCCCATATATATGTGAAAAGAATAAACACCATTTTAAAGAATCAATAGCACAGACATAGGATCTGGTGCTCACTGGGGACCTAAGGGCATTGATAATGCTGCATTTTGTGATCTGGTTTCTGGTTTCATGGATATTTTAATATCATTATTCTATTTCACACCCACTATACACACACATGTTAAATATGTATTTATGTAATGGTTCATATTATAAATATACAATAAATAGTCTGGCAAAAAGCAATTCATAGTTTCTAATTTAGCCAGGTGAAAACAGAACAATGTCCAAAAGAATTAGGAAAAGTTTCTTGAAGACAGTGGCTTTAATGTGTGAGAAAAAGCAAATGCCTGCCTCTGTTCAGCCACGGGGTTGGCCTCTGCCATGAAGAAGCCACAGGAGCACATTTTGCTTGTCTGCATAACTTCATAAACCCCCAACTCAGTGACTGAGCAAAGCCCTTCAAAAGAATGTCCCGAGGGCAACAAGGGAAGAGTCTTTGTCCTTGGGCTCTTTTGCCTAAATTATTGCATTTTTGGAAAAGGTAAGTCCAGGCCAGGTGCAGTGGCTCACACCTGTAATCCCAGCACTTTGGGAGGCCAAGGCAGGTGGATGACCTGAGGTTAGGAGTTCGAGACCAGCCTCACCAACATAGTGAAACCCTATCTCTACTAACTACAATAAATTAGCCAGGTGAGGTGGTGCATGCCTGTAATCCCAGCTACTTGGGAGGCTTGGGCAGGAGAATCGCCTAAACCCAGGAGGTAGAGGTTGCAGTGAGCTTCGATTGTGCCATTGCACTCTAGCCTTGGCAACAAGAGCAAATCTCCATCTCAAAAAACAAACAAACAACAACAAAAAAAAAAAAAGAAAGAAAAGAGAAGTCTAATGATCTGAGATTTTGCCTTTTCTGTACATAAGACAACATCCACCAGGATTAGAGATTATGCCTCTGCACTCTATAAGCACGTGGACTCTTGCACCCGAACATTGATGAGCTTTGCTCTAAGGGAACCCCTGAGCATCTGCAGAACTCCCGCTGCAGGCAGAGAAGCTGTGGCCCGAAACTCTTCTTTGGAGCAATCTGACAGAAACTCCCTAAAAGACATGCCAGATTCCAATCATCAGAAAGACTGAATAAAACAAAGTTTAATTCTTTAAAAGCCCGATTCTTTTCTTTAGTTGACAAATGGAAGGAATCATCAAACTGAACAAAATGTGACCTGGGAGGACTGGAAATCTTGCCCCTGCGGAGTGATGGGTTCTTCAAGCAGCTGCCCTTGACTTTGGAGCTAGGGATGGTGCAGGTGAGTCTAGAGTCCAGCTCAGGGAGGAGGACAGCAGAGAGAGGCACCTACAAGGGTTAAAGTCTCAGTGACAGCCTGGATCTGGTCCTGTTGTCATGGTGTCGCTACCTGTAAAGGTCTTTGAAGTGATGCAACCACTGGTCTACAATAAAAGCACTGGAGGAAGCCTTTCCAGGTATCGAATGTGTCTCTCATCCGGATTGTGTTGATGGTTTCACAGGTGTTGGAATCTGTCCAGAGCCATCAAATTGCATACGTTAAATACACACAGGTTGTTGTATATCAATTATACCTCCATAAAAGCACATTCTGAGCCCAGCTTCTGAGGTGTAAAAACACTGACCACGGGCCGGGCGCGGTGGCTCAAGCCTGTAATCCCAGCACTTTGGGAGGCCGAGGCGGGTGGATCACGAGGTCAAGAGATCGAGACCATCCTGGTCAACATGGTGAAACCCCGTCTCTACTAAAAATACAAAAAATTAGCTGGGCATGGTGGCGCGTGCCTGTAATCCCAGCTACTCAGGAGGCTGAGGCAGAATTGCCTGAACCCAGGAGGCGGAGGTTGCGGTGAGCCGAGATCGCACCATTGCACTCCAGCCTGGGTAACGAGAGCGAAACTTCGCCTCAAAACAAAGCAAAACAAAACAAAAAAAACCACTGACCACTTCAAAACAGACAATTTTTCTCACTATTTAGAAACTGATGGGAATAGAAAAAAAATCTTGGTGCATATTTTCCATTTGAAAGGACTATAATTATTTTGTCAGTGTTTAGGAGGAAAAGGTATCATATCCTATGCATTTCTGATTTTAACCAGGTTTGTTATAAATAAAACTTTGCATAGTAATTACACTGGAAATGCATATTAAATTTGGAGCAAATGGTACATTTACTTGATTTCCATGGGAAAAAAAGTCTGCCCCACAACAACAACAACAAAACTCTGAAATATACTTCAAAATATTTAACAGAAAATCGGAAGTCTCCCTGGAAAACTGAATGATTGTAGCAATGAGGATTCACAGATGCTAGCAACAGGGTAGCATCTGATCAGAAATAATTATCAACATGTTTTTTTCATATGCTGTCTCTCATTAAAATGCAATTTGTCAAATTGGGGAATTTCTAATGTGTTAGTTTTAGTTTCATTGCCAAAGTTTTTTTGTTTTTTTTTTTTTTAATCAGATTCCCTCCTGTCTTGTCAACAACAAGAAAATCCCTTATTTTGGTCAAATTACCTCAGAGAAAACTAACAGATATCGGCTGGAAGCATAATATAAATATTGTGGTCTTACTTTGCAGTGTATGGGCACCACTCAGAGACACTTCACTTTCACTGTCCAGATATTCACAACAGTGAATTGGCCTTTGCTGATAACGCAGCTTTAAAACATTCTGGAGGCTTTATTGCAGGAACCAGTCCTCTTTCTCAATCAGTCTAAACCATACGTTAAGGAGCATTACTGGTTAAAAAAATAAACTGATAGCAATAAAATGCTCAAGGTCTTTAGCCAAGTGTCATGGTTTATGTTCTGGGTTTGTAGAAATAGACTACAAATAATAATACTTCACCTAAATTTCTCTATTCAGAAAACTCTAGTACATTTCCTTGGGCTGAAATGTCAGGTGCAAGTGATGAGAACAGTTGTCTCATGGTATGAAGAAGTGTTGACTGATGCCGCTGTCAACAGATAGCGTCTTAGCCCTGCCACAAAAATCGCTTAAACTTTGAATGCAAGTTCCATGAACGCTGATGTATGGGGACAGCTGGATAGCAACCATGTCAGAGACGAGGCCATGCCTGCTGGGTGGCTTGTGTTACCAACCTGCCCCATCTGCAGTCATTCAGCAGGTATGGCTTTCAATATGAATCCTCTGCCCTCTCCATCCCTGGTAAAGGTCTCAGACTGTGTGAAGCTTGTCCCAAGCCAGTGAGACTTCAGAATGTACTTTTCCCTACAAGTGTTTACCAAGAGCAGAATTACATGGTCACAAGAAAAGGGGAAAGGAGATTCAGAAGCATGGGAAGAGATGAGGCACAGCCTCAAACTGCAGCTACCTCATGGCACCAATGACCAGGGCATTGTCAAATGGTTCAGGCCAAGCTTATGCCCGGTGAAGGCAAGGTCGAAGGGAGTATATTTTATAAGCTACTTCTAAAGACAGTCTTGGCTTATTGCCTTGTCTCAGACAAGCTGCAATAAACAACTTGTAGCTTAATCATTCTGATAGAGATTCTAAACATAGAACACAAAGTGTGAAAACCGCAAACTCCTCACTGGGAGAATTTCCTTTAAGTCCAGGCAGAAACAAGTTGTGGAAGACAGTCCAAATATAAGATATTCATTTCAGTGACACATACTGACTACATATTTATGGGGAACAGTGTGATATTTCAGTACCTATATACAATGTGTAAATGATCAAATAGGGGTAATTGGCATATTCATCACCTCAAACCATCATTATTGCTTCAAGTTGCAAACGTTCACAATCTTCTCTTCTAGCTATTTGAAAAGATAAATTGTTGCTAACTATAGTTACTCTATGATGACTAATAAATACATGGGGTTGTAAATGTCTCTCCAATATACTGATTCCGTTTCCTTTGGCTGTATACTCAGTTGTGGGCTGGCTTGATCATGTGATGATTCTGTTTTTAATTTTTCGAGAACCTACACAATGTTCTCCCTAAGGACTGTACTAAATTACATTCCCACCAACGATGTATGTGTTCCCTTCTCTCCAAATCCTCACCAGCATTTGTTATTATTTTTCTTTCTTATAATCATCATAGAAGACATTTTAAATGAGCTTTTTTTGGGAAAGACAATCAAACTTCTTGCTCCTTAAGTATTTCCATAATCAATGAGTTGTCAAAAATGAAAGAAAATGCCCAAAGCCTTATCATTACAGATGAGGCAAAATCTACAAATTTGAAGCTGAAAAGTCTATGATTTAGAGACTGAATTTTGAAAGATTATGGATATCATAACACTATTTAATTATTACTGACTAGCAAAATATGGGCTGACCAATACTCAGTTTAGGTTTATGACCAGAAGGAACTAGGAGAAAATTTGAATCAGGGAAACACAGGGGACGCTAACAAGGAGAGTGAGAACCAGGCACCATAAACAAGTGCTCAGTTTATTTTCAAGCAGTGTTCAAACCATCTTCCCAGTTACTATGTAAAAAACCAGAAAATCTCTTTAAGTGAAGGTTTTCTCATCTGCTAAATCATGGTGATAATGCGAACAGTGAAGGCTGTTTGGAAAATCCAATGAACTTATCTCTACACTCTCTCTGGCACATTGTGGTTTCTCAGTGATGGTTCCCTCCCCTTCCCTTCCCAACTGCGTGTTTCATTCATAGTCACACAGAGGGACTACTGATTTACCTTGAGCACACCTTTTTATTATAAATCTATATTCTTGCTTTTTAATATGGATGCTTAATATTTGCATAGTCAATTATGTTTGCCAGTTCAGTAATTCTCGAGTAGTTCTTGCATATCTTTGCAATTTGCATTAACAGCAAGAAAAATATCTTTGGTTGTCTAAACAGATGGCTTAAACCATCATTTCTGGTCACCCTTTATAGAATGACCTTTCTTCAGGGATTGATTTTGCAAAGGTACAGAATCTCTTGAAGTTTGTGTACGGAGAAAAGGAGCATCGTGAGGCTTTGAAGACAAAGGAAGGGGTGGTGCATTAGAGGGGACTTTAGGGACTATGGCACAAGTGGTGCAATTGGAAAAAAATTGGTTGAGATCGTGAAGGACCATGCAACTCAGATGTTAGTGTGCTATATCTGGAAACTGAGCAACCCCATTTTATAAAAGACAAAGCTGTTTTCCAAAAATAAGTTGTAACGGCTGCCCCATTCTCCTCACAATGACTGCTAACCTCGGCTTCTGTAAATAAAACTGCTTACCTTTTCTTATCAGTGACTGCCAGAATTGCTGGCCTTTGCTTACCGGTTATGACCAGAACAAGCAGCCCAAGTTAATTCCATCCTGGCCCCTGTGACTTGTAATAAGTAACTAAGATCTGTGGATTCCACCACTGCCCAGACGATGTGTAAACTAACGCTTATCTTGACTTCTGTAAACCACTTAGGTAACAATCCAAGTGACAAGTCCCCTAGCCCTTGGAATGTCCAGAGATCCGCACCCTCCTCTCAGCCCGGGAGGTGATTTATGGAATCTCCTGGCCTTCAGAATGTCTGAATCCCTTCACCCCTACCCCCGCCCCACACGCTCACCCCGGAGGTGGTTTATGGGCATAAAAAGGTCTTGTCACCTTCTTTTGGGGTCACGGGTTGGAGAGACGTGAGTCCTCCGTGGTCACCGGCAATAAAGACCCTTCAATTTGGCATACTTTTGTCTTGGTGTTAATTTTACAATCTCGCATTTCAATACTTTATTAGGATTTTAATAATTATTATCTGAAGTGAATATGAAGCCTTGGATGAATGATGAACAAGAGACAATTATGATTAACTTGCATTTTTTGCATTTTTAAAGCACTGCCCTGGCTGCAGATTTAAGAACAGATGGGGGAGGAGACAATGGGGCAGCTGCGGGAACAGAAAAGCCACTTCGAATAGACACATGGATCTGATTGAGAAATGGCGCTGGCTCAGACTTCGGTCCTGGTGACAAACTGAGGCAATATGAAGTATTTTGGATGTAGATAACGAGACGTGGTGACAATCGGTGTGACGAAGGAGAGGCAGTGACCACAGGTGACGTTACGGTGCTGTTTGCTACAAAAGAAAATGATTTTGGAAAGAAAATGTACATTTCTATATATTAGTTGTAAGGACCTTACGACCTCCGTAAATTAAGATGTCTGAAGCACAGTAGGTTCTATAGGAAAGAAAACTTAGGTAACAACCTTTCATCACTGGCCGTTAGCTTTCTGCAGCATAAATGTATCCTGACTGTATTGCCTCCAACTCCAAATTACAATCACAACCTGTGGGAAAAGAGAAAGTGCAGGAGGTAAAAACTGCCCTTTAAACAAGGGATTTGATTATAACGTTCCTACTCACATTTCAGGTTCATTTTTACAAAGGGTTCGGTGTCATTTACCAGCGAAGCCATCTTGTCCGGAGCTGCTCTTGGTCGGAATTTTTTTAATACGAATCAATCTCCTCCATTTTAGGTCTCTCGAGATTTTTCTATTGTCCATGATTCAGCCTTTGTAGGTTGTGTATTTCTAGGAATTCCATCCATTTCAACTAGCTCACCTATTTTTTTTGGTGTATAATTATTCATAGTACTCTCTTACAATCCTTTTAATTTATCACTGTAAAAGTTGTACTAATATCTCCTCTTTCATTTTTACCTTGCAATTTTTAGTTGTCTTTTTTTTTCTTAATCTCATTAGTATTATGTCAATTTGTTGATCTTTTTGGAGAACCTGGTTTCATTAATTTTCTCATTCTGTTTTATTTATCTCTGCTCTCATTTTATCATTTTCTTCCTCCTGCTAGCTTTGGTCAATTGGTGAAAATTTAAGTATTTTGCTGTTGCTACTCCCGGTTAGCTCTGTGCTAAACCCGTAGTACAAGAGAGGACTGACCTCATCTTGAAGCACATCAGTCAGCCTCCTTACATAGATGGTTCTCCAAGCATGTAGTTCAATGTTCTTCAATCCTTTCTTTTTTTTTTTTTTTTTTTTTTTTTTTTTTGAGTGCAATGGCGCGATCTCGACTTACAGCAACCTCCGCCTCCTGGGTTCAGGCAATTCTCCTGCCTCAGCCTCCCGAGTAGCTGGGATTACAGGCACGTGCCACCATGCTCAGCTAAGTTTTTTTTTGTATTTTTAGTAGAGATGGGGTTTCACCATGTTGACCAGGATGGTCTCGATCTCTTGACCTCGTGATCCACCCGCCTCGGCCTCCCAAAGTGCTGGGATTACAGGCTTGAGCCACCGCACCCAGCCCATTTATTTCTATGTCCTGAGCCTAAAGGAACTTACTCTGTTTATTTAGTATTTGTTCAGAAACTATACTGTTATTATGTTTAATGACGCAACAAATCCTAGGTAGATCTTAAAGATCAGACAGAGTCCTTCTCTCTGTGGAGTTCACAACCAAGCAGAGCAGCAGCAAAAGCCAAGTTAAACCAGCAAACAGATAAGAGTTGCAATCACCGTACTAGTTATTCTGAACAAATTCAGCGTCCAGGTATGGATAACAGACAGGAGGCTGGTTAACAGAGGATAAGGAAGTCACCTCAGAAGAGATGAGATTTAAATCTGCTGTTCCCTCAGCAGTCTTCCGTCGGAGAATGAAGATGGGAAGTGAAGTGAGAATTTGGAAGCGCATCTTGGCAACTAAAGTAGGAAGTAGATATGTACATTTTGGAGGGTGGGTGGAGATGAGTGAAAATGACTAGTCATCATCCCAGAGTTCAAGAATTGATGATAAAATAGCCTAGGGTTGGAGGAAGAATCCCCGTTAGAATGCAAAGGTGAAAAATGACTGATCATAGTGCAGTAACTTCTTCGATGCATCTTTATTTGCATACAAATCATTAGCTGGGAAAGGAAAGGTTCTTCAGAATCTGTTGTGAAAAGATAAGTGTTTTCTCTCCTCACACCATATCCATGTAAAGAATCTTCCCTCTTACTCTACATTCCCACGGAAAGATAATGTCTGTAGAAAACCTATTTCTAGAAACAGAAACCTCCCATTTTCCTGGTAGAAATCAGGGGGCTAGGCTGGGCGGGGTGGCTCACGCCTGTAATCCCAGCACTTTGGGAGGCCGAGGCGGGTGGATCACGAGGTCAAGAGATCGAGCCCATCCTGGTCAACATGGTGAAACCCCGTCTCTACTAAAAATACAAAAAAAAAACCTTAGCTGGGCATGGTGGCGTGTGCCTGTAGTCCCAGCTACTCGGGAGGCTGAGGCAGGAGAATTGCCTGATCCCAGGAGGCGGAGGTTGCAGTGAGCTGAGATCACGCCATTGCACTCCAGCCTGGGTTACAAGAGCGAAACTCTGTCTCAAACAAAAAAAAGAAAGAAAGAAAGAAAAGAAATCAGGGGGGTAAGTGGCCTGGCTCTACCAAGGGTTTCTTGAGAGCCCTAAGCAGAAGCAGACATCTGTAATGGTTACTGCCGAGTTTAAAATGAGGAAACTGAGGCCAGTATAAGAACAATTAGATACCAATTTATTTATCTCCTGGACAAGGTTCTGTGGTCCTGGGGAAAGGGGCCAGAGAAGTCACGCTTGACTTCTCAGGGCAGGGTGTTTTATGGGGCGTTAGAGGGGGGCTGGCCTAGGATGCATGGGGTAGGCTGCCATTGGGTAAGGCTTGGTGGGTGGGATTTCTTCGATTTTCATGGGTTCAGCTGTATAGTTTAGTGCTGAGGTTCAAATGCATAGCTTGGTACCGAGAGTGCATAGTCTAGTGCTGAATATAGACCTGGGGGCAGAGTGCAGAAGTGGGCGAGGGGAGCCCGCATGGAGGAGCCAGATGCTGAGTAACGTGTTCTGCCTGATAAGCTGTTATCAGGCACAGAGAGGGGTGGGTGTTGTTCATCCGGCCCTTAGCAAGGCTGTCGGACTTACAACAGCTACACATCTAAGCTTTACATTTTATAAAAATAATTTCACAATGGTAGATGACTCTCATAGACATTTTATATCTGCTGAGATTATATCCAACAATGAACCCTGTGTATTCATTGGAGAAGCAAAATAGAAAAAAATTAGAACCCTAGAGAATGGGGGAGGTTCAGCAAACCTCTGAAAATTTCCTAAAAAGAACCACAAGGGAACAATGTCTCAACATTTTCCATAAGTAAAGAGTGATGTAAGTTGTCACATTTTAAAAAATGTCATTGAGAGCTGGATTGGAGTAAGATCGCAACACACACACACACACACACACACACAGAATGTGTAGGCACACCATAAAACTTCAGTATGCACTTAAAGAAAATGTATTAAAGTTGTAAGAGATAAAATATATATGAACTAAAACCACCTATATTTCAATATGCTGTAGACCAATCACCAGAAAAATTAGATGTCAGAAGTCCATGAAATACATTATTGCCAGATAAAACCATTTTTCCCCACATGCAGGCAAAATTTTAATCTACAACAACAAAAGTTGGAAAATGCAGAGAAACAAGGCATCCAGGCTAACAGGTTAGAGTGGAAACTGGGAATGCCATGCTGGAATGAAATTTGATGGTGTCTAATTAAACTGAAATGTGCATACTCGCACCAATTAATTTGATTCTAAGTATATGCCCTGGAAGGTAGAAAGAAAACCCCCAGCCATATGTGCAAGAAGACGAACATGGGCTGCTTCTTACAGCAGTCTTCTTATTGGAGAAATTTTTGAGAAGAAGGAAAATGTCCCCTGGGATGGTAAGTGATATATAAATCATGACAGGTGTGTATGGTGAAATATGAAGTATCGCTATTGTGGTGGTTAATACTGAGAGTCTATTTGATGGGATTGAAGGATACAAAGTATTGATCCTGTGTGTGTCTGTGAGGGTGTTGCCAAAGGAGATTACTATTTGAGTCGGTGGACTGGGGAAGGCAGTCCCACCCTTAACCTGGTGGGCAAAATCTAATCAGCTGCCAGTGAGCATAAAGCAGGCAGAAAAACATGAAAAGGAGAGACTGGCCTAGCCTCGCAGTCTACATCTTTCTCCATGCAGGCTGCTTGCTGCCCAAGAACATCAGACTTCAAGTTCTACAGTCCTGGCACTCAGACTGGCTCTCCTTGCTCCTCAGCCTGCAGAGGGCCTATTGAGGGACCTTGTGGTTGTGTGAGTTGATACTTAATAAACTCTCTCTATATAGAGAAAGTTTATTTATGTGGCAAGAGAGTGTGTGTATACACACACACACACACACACACACACACACACACACACATATCCCTCTAGAGAACCCTGACTAATACAGCTTTCAAAACATGAAACGGCTCTGTAACAGCATAAATAAATATCAAGATATCCATTAGGCCTTGGTTCATAAAATGCGGGTTTCAGCAAGACATGTATGCATAGCATGTAACAACTTGGTGATGTTTCAACAAAATGTGCAAAACAATTTTGTGAAATTATTTTCATAAAAAGTGCAAAACACATGAGATGTAGATACATAAGCAGGCAGATGGTTTCAAGAGCCTCAATCTTATCTCCTCTTCTTGCAAAAGATAGACCACTTGAGTGAAATTTTGACAGTGACTCTGTGTTTGTTCTTCAAGCAATATGGGACAATCTTAACCTCTACCTTTATCTCTTTTCCACCTATTCCCCTATCTCTTATCTATTATGTCTTAAATAGTCATTACTCATCATGTACAAATGGTCCTAGATTTACAATGGAGGTAGACCAACCTTAACCGGAAAGTATGTAAGCCGAAAATCAATAAGCACAGCTGATCTACCAACATCATAACTTGGCCTAGCCCATCTTAAAGTGCTCAGAACACTTACATTAGCCTATAGTTGGACAAACTCATCTTGTACAAAGACTGTTTTGTAATACAGTGCTGAATAGCTCATGTAATTTGTCGAATACCTTTTTGAAAGTGGAAAATAGAACGATCATATGGGTACTTGAAGTGTTGCTTTCGCACCACCATAGAGTTGAAGAGTCCTCAGTGGAACCATCCTAAACTGGGAACTGTCTGTATACCATTGGTGCTTCCTATCGTTTGCTTCCACATTGGCATATTCAACCTACAACAAATAGAAAACAGTATTTCTGGGATGCTGAACCTGTGGATGGAGGAGGGGCTTGCTTTTAGAATTATCTGGTTCTGATCCTCCAGAGCTGTGGGACCAGAGCACTGGTGGATTTTGGTACCTGCCAGAGTCCTGGAACTCATCTACTACAGACCCAGAGGTACACACGCACACACACATAAATGCGCATATGTATGGGGTGGTGCAGAGGAGACTGGGCTTGAACCATCCCTGAAGTGCAGAAAGCCACCTAAGAAAGTAGTCCAGGTGTCTATTGTTCTTATTTCAGTTAATCGGGCTTCTCTTATATCCCTTACCATAACCTTGGCTTCCTGGGAAGTTGACTGAAGAAAAAACATGTTTGCTTGCTCTTTATAGCGGGCTCTGCGTCCCCTGAAGATAACAGTCAGGACAGTAACTGCTGCCCCCTTGTGTGGCCCTGAAGGACAGAGTGGAGGGAGGCTCCCAGTGGGTGGAGGACTGGCAATGCGTGGTCACCCACTGACCATGGCGGAGAGATGGCTCAGGGTGGAACCTGCCTCCATTCCTGAGGCTGGCATGAGGTTGCTTGGCGGGGGCAGGTCTCTGAAGTGGCCATCACTGGAGGTTTTGGGTCAAGCAAGTCTGGGAGACTTGTCTGTCACCACTGAGCTGTTCCTTTGAATAACTTATCTATTTTTTATCAGCCTTAGAGGTCTTTATTTTATAAGGCATAAAGTTGGTTTAAATGACCTAAAAGATTCCTTCCCTGCTTAACATTCTGCAGATTTTCCTAAGTGGAATACAAGCTGAAAAGGTATAAAAAATATTAAGCATGGAAAAGAAACTTTGTATTCTCAAAATTAGGTCACCTGGAAGGCTCCAAATGGATAAAGAAAATATGGAATATGTATACAATAGAATATTATTCAGTCTTTAAAAAAAGAAAGACATTTTGCCATTCATGGCAATATGGATACAATGAGGACATCATGTTAAGTGAAATGAACCAAACACAGAAAAGCAAATACACATAACCTCAGGTATACATGGAGCCTAAAACAGTCAAACTCTAAGAAGCAGGTGTGATGGTCAAAGGTACGAAGTCTTCATTGGACAGGCAGAATAAGCTTTTTCTTTTTTTACGTAAGTAGCACAATGTGGTGAATTCAGTACATAATTCTGCATTGTACAATTTTCAGTTCATACTCTTCAATGTTATTTGGTTTAGTTACAATAATATTACTATTACTAATCAAGTCTAGTGTTTTGAATTTTGTTATAATCAAAATTTACTGAACAAATCAACGTTCCTGACACTTAACCTCAGTACTAAGGATACTGCAGCAGGGTGGGGAGAGTTTTTTATTTCGGGGTGTGGTCATGTGCGTTTCCTCATTGAACATCATCCCGACCTCCACCCATGAGGTGTCAGTATGTGTCAGTTGCATGCCTCACCCGTCCTGTCAACACGAAACGCCTGTAACCTTCACCAGATAGTCCCTGGAGGAGCAAAATCATGCGCCTCAAGAAATCTGGTTTTATATATACAGGAAACTAAAATGGTTCTTATTTCATGTGATCTTTCCTAACTATTATGGACCTTGTTTTTATTAAAAACTTTGCCAAGTTCTTCTCCATTTTACAGAGAATGGTCCTTCTCTTTTGGGGAAGGATTGCGCAGAGGTCAAATGCTGAGTGCATGCTGGGTTCCCTGATAAGACTGCGCTGAGTTCACAGACTGAGTGGTGCCAGCTTCTCTGAGGCTATGGCACTGAGTTCACAGTCTGGGTGGTGCCCGGCTTTTCCGAGCAGATGGCACTGAGTTCACAGACTGAGTGGTGCTCAGTAATTCTGAGAAGATTACACCAAGTTCAGAGACCGAGTGGTGCCAGCTTCTCTGAGGAGATTGTTCCAGAGACCCACACCGAGAGGTGCCGGCTGTTCTGAGGAGAAAGCCCCAAATTCACAAACTAGGTGGTGCCTGGCTTCTGTGAGGAGACTGCACCAGTTCAGGGACCGAGTGGAGCGGAGCTTCTCTGAGGAGATTGTTCCGAGGTCACAGACCAAGTCACCACTGAACTCTGGACTGGGCAACAGAGCGAGACTCTATCTTCAAGAAAAGAAAAAATTGAAGGCAAGGTTTTGTGGCTGGCACAGGAAGAGTTGTGGACACCTAGAGAGATGTTTCTGTCTGCTGACGGCAGGATGCATGAGCAAAGCACCCCCTGTTGATGGAGGAGACGCAGAGCTAGGAGTCCCCTGAGAAGGACCCCAAATGCAGGGCCGAGCGTGGAGAGGGAGTTATGCTCCAGAGACCAGCTGAGAGCTCAGATATCATGATCTCATGTGATACTTTTAAGACCCTTCTGCACATCCTTGTTGTTGGTTTCCTCAGCCACATGTTTTCTTTTCTACGTTTTCCTTTATGATCTTGGTGGAAAATCCACGTTTCAATAAGCAATGCAGTCTCCGACGGTCATCACCAATCTGCAGGGCAACTTTGAAACACCGGGGAGAGGAGGAGGGTTGTTAGCGTGATGCTCTGATGAGAAGTCTGGCGTCCTCCAGCTTTCCGTGTGTTTTACCTTGTGTTTGCTTGGCTGGTTGCCTTCTGTGTGGCTATGAAGATTTTTCTTTTAACGCTCAGTAATACTCAGTAATGTTATGTAATATCTTCAGGGTAGATGTTTTTGTAAAACACCTTTTAAAACACTTAGTAAAATTTTAATATGAGGACGTGTTTCCTTTCTTTGTATCTGAACGATTGTCATGAAATATACCTTGGAATATCACATTTTCCCCAATTCTTTCATTGCTCTTTATGACATATATTTTGGATTATTTTGTTGTATTATTTCTATGCCTTTAGATCATTTCAATACTTTCCATACTTCCTCTCATTTTTATTTTTTCTCTGCTCTATGTAATGAATCACTAGTGCTTTATGTGGTTTTTTTTTTGCTTCCTACTTCAGACCATCTGCCGAGCTATTAATTTCAATGATTTTATTTCTCACTCCAAAAGTCATCTTTCTAATAATTTTAAACCATTTTGATTTTGCCTTAGTGGTTTTTTAAAAATATTTTTGAATATTTAAAGGTGTTTATTTTGGTTTCTCACTCATAATTGCCTTATTTGGGAGGATAATTATTTTCTGTTTTTCCTCACAGTGTTTATATCTTATGTGGTTGGAAATCTGTGTTAGGCTCACCCACTATGGCCCCACAACCTCCGGAAGCTGTGAGGGATGGTGTCTGGGGAGGTTTCAGCAGCTCAGCAGGTGCATGGGAGAAATCAGAGCCCCCAGTGTCAGTACCTGTTTCTTTTCCACTCATGGCCCTGCCCATTTGACAGGCGGTCCTATTATTTTAAGACTTACTAGGAAAGGTTGCTCTCCTCTGTATCTCTCCTCTGTATTTCTGTTTTCTTCTGTTTCTCCTCTGTTTTTCTCCTCTCTATTTCTGATTCACTGCACGGACACTAAAGAGAACATTATCATTCTTGTCCTCTTACGGGTCATTCAGTTCCAACCCTTTCAGTGACAGCAGAGCAACCCAGACCACCTTCCTGGAGGATTCAGAGCTGCAGCCCACAGCCAGGGTCGCAGTGGACTCAGAGCTCCACTCTGTGGTGGTATTAGAATTCTCACTGTGCTCCCAGCCAACATTTTGGCTTGTTCCCTTTGGGGTGCCTAGGGCATGGCACAGACAACCCCACATTTACATTCTGTGTCATGAAGTCCATGTAACGTTTCAATGTGAGTGACAGGCAGGCAAACAAATGGCTTCTCATGGTCTTCACCTGCCATTTAAAAGGGCTACTCTCTCTAGTTTGAAGTTGTAATCATTTATTCTGATTCTGATTCTACAGTAATGCCCATGTCCTGTCCAAGGATTGCCCTGTGCATGTTGTGAAGCCAGGGTAGTTCTCTGTCACTGCACAGCCCACGCCCGAGAGGACGCCCCCTCTGCCCCGTCGTCAGTCTCGGGCTCCTTGGCATCTGATCTACCTTGGACCGTCCCTCTGTGTCATCATTCAGTCCTTTACATTTGCGTCATCTGATGCAACACTGCCCTGTTTGTAAAGGTAAATGGCATAAATTTCAATCGATGGCATTTCCATTTATTTCCCATAAATTGCTGATACCCACCAGAAACCAACTGCTGCAGATAAAATAGTATTTGCAAGCACAATGACACCCTCTCAATAGCTTAGAAGAGTAACTCTTAGTCATGCTGACAAATAATTAGCATCCTTTAGAGCTGGCTCATATAATCCATTCTTAAAATGAGATTTCTCTGTATTAACACAAGGCATCATGTTTGAAAATTCTAGCTCAAAAAGTCCATCTTTTGATTTTGTAGAAATTAAATTTAATTTCTCACTTAAAACATGTAGAAGTGAAAAGAGTTAACTTTCTGTCAATTTTATACAATTTCCAATGTGATTTATTTAAAAGCAAAGTATCATTTCTGAGCCATGAGAAATAATAAACACCTAAGACAATTTAATGAAATACATTATTTTCTATCGTGATGTGATAATTGACAAATTATCTGGTATCACCACTGAAGTCATTTTCTTCATGTCCTTTATACATATTTTTATGGCTGATACTTGTTGAGACTTGACAATTTATAGTCAGATTAAAAATCTCAGAAATCAGCTGACAGAAATTCCATTTGATTTTAAAATAGTTCCCACTGAGCTTATTATATATTATCAGGGCAGCAAAGATTATGAAGTCAGGTCCCAAACTTATTTGACCTACAAAATGATTTATACCATCATGTGAATCATAAATAATAGAGTTTGAGGGGAAAGACTTTATAAATCAAAGGGTGGAATAGGTTTTAATAAAATCACATCGACATGTACAATACTGTGAGAGAAAAAAGAATATATTTTACAGACACTAATGTATACTTGAGAAAATCACTTTAGATGTCACATCCTGTTACTAGTTCTCAGAGAGGTATAGAGTCAGAGCTATATCTAGAGAGATAGGAATACAGAGAGAGAAACAGTGAGAAAGAGAAAAGACAGAGTCAGAGACACACACAGAGAGAAGAGACAAAACAGAAATAGAGAAAGCGGGAAAGGCAGGGGAGAAGGAGATGGAGGCAGAGAGACAGTGGGGGAAGAGAGAGAGAACAGCAGAAAGCAAGAGAAACAGGGGAGGTGGAGAGAGAGAGAAGAAGAGAAAGAGAGAGACAGGCAGAGACAGAGAAAGGGAGAGAGGGAGGGAGAGACACGAAGAAGCTTCATTTTCTTTCAGAAACTAGGACCGCCTGGGTGGCCTAGGAGCCTTCTCTCTCCTCACTGTACACACGGATGTGCCCCTGTGCCTGTGAGCCCTGGCTCTGGACAGCTCTGAGTTTCTCTGTGCTCAGGGTAAGTGGAGTCAGGCTGAACGCTGGTCTCAGCCTTTGCGGGAGTAAGACCTCGTCACAGCAGGTATGTGGCTGCGCCTGAATCCCAGTCTTGTTTATTTCCAAGTCTGCTCCTTCAGGCTTTGAAATATCTTGTCCCCTTTCCTACCTCTCTATAAATACGCAGTCTCTTGTCTTTCCAGGTCTCCATTTTGCTCCTCAACCTCTCTGTTTTTCCTTTCCACTTTTCTAGTCCTCCTGGCATGTCACCCAGGCCCCACATTACATGTCCTCCGTATCGAACTGGGGTTGGCTCGCCTCTCCTGATGGATGCTTTCAGATGCAGGGATTTGTGGCAGAAATGGTCTCAGAATTGGGCATGGGGCCCTTGTTTGACCCTCCATGACAGTGTGTAATGCCTGGTTCAGTGGCCTCATAACCACGTAGGATTCCTTGTGGCTGCTCTGTTGGAGTGGCCTGTGAAGGGACCTCAGAGGGTGCTGAGTGAAAAAAAAAGACAGTATAGAACTCACACCTAAGAAAAACATGAACAGATGCTTTGGTGTGAGCATGGTGTCTCATGTTGAATACTTGTCCAAGGACACCCATGGTGGACAAGCTCTCCAATCAGGTGGGCAAGGGGAATCATCTTTGCTTTGATTTGTCTTTGACTTATTAATCTTGTTCCCATAGGTACATTCTGTCTGACAGAGAGCACACAGAAAGAAGAAGAGGACAGAGAGTGAGCAGAAATATTGAGCACAGCCTCGGCTTCCAGAGCTCAGCCCCTCAGAAAGGACACCCTCTCCAGAAATGGACACTCTGCCACTGTGAGAAATTTCACAATTCAATGAGTGGGTGTTGCATGAACACCTGTTTAATGAGCAGGTATTTCACATGCTATCTTATAAATAGCAAGCATGAATAATTTTCTACATATATTATAATCTACGTATTTTATAAATCACATGCCACAGTCTACATGTGCTCTTCTTATGCTGTAAAAGTAAAGTTATCTAATTAGTCACATGTTAGCACAAGACATGTCTCAGGCTCTGAGTTAGGTATTTGAGAGTCGATTTTACAAGAGGCATTTGAGCACCTCCCTTACTGTGATCCTATTCTAAAGAGATCTGATAGGGAAATACACGCACCAATGGGTTTGTGCTGCTGTTTATAGATACAGCACGGGGCTAAGAAGGACTCAGGGCTCATAATTTAGATTTGGGCAAAAGGTAAGACAAATTTGAAATATTTAGGGCATGAAGCCTAAAAGCAACATAACTTTATGTTACCAAGCCAAACATTTATGACACTTGGAATAATTTTCTTTTCCTACAAATGTAATTTCCTTTCCTGTGCTTAAAAACAACAGCACCAAAAAAAACTAAGGCTGGGCAGAATTAACATAGCTGCTTTCACCACCAAATATTTCATATAGAAACATAAGGGTATGAAAGAAAAATATGGAAGAGTAAAAACCACCAAAAACAGCTTAGAGGAGGAATGGAAAGACAAAATACAAACTGGAAGTTGCTCAGGTTTAGTTAATTAATCGGTGTAATTAGTCTGCTGCAATATTTGACTGTATGCATACAGTGAAGATGGGAATGGCGACATCTTTGATATGTCACACTTCAGCCTGTTCAGTGCAATATGCTCTCACTGGGAAACGGTGAAGGCAGTAGTGGGAATTCCATGAAGAGTTTCATTCCTCAGTAGATTTGTCCCTGATGATGCAAGCGGTATTTTAATTTTTTATTTTTCCCAGATTTCTAGTTTAAACAAGTTACGTTGATCATTGAGTTTTATCTGCCTGAATAACAACACTGGGTTTTTCTTTTATTTGAGGACTCTGAATTCTGCAAAGACAGGCTTTCGTGACATCGAAGAAAAACAAAAGTGATAAAATGCTGTTCCTGAGCTCAACTTATTACAAAGCAGCTGTATCTTCCTGCAAGTTTTAGTTGTGTAATTTAGAAATCACTGAGAATTACTTTCAACCACTTCAAAGCGTGTTGTCTCATTAAACTCCCCCACTGTTTTATTCCCAGGCTCACATTCTCTCTACTCCCATGTTTTCAAGCCAGGAATTCTTAGGGTTTGTCTCACCAGGAGCAATCAAGTCAAGTTCCCTCCCTGGTGCCTTCTCATTTCCTTTATGCCAAGTCACACTCAAATACTTGAGAACAATCTCCGTAACATTTTCTGATACGATTTTCTTCTTGTAATTCACACGTGGCGAATCTATAGACATGAGATGGAGATTCGCATGCTTGACATTGTTGGTGATTACAGGGACCATGGCCTCAGAACATACATGCTACGTGGATGGCACGGACATCATGCATGTTTGTACATTTGGATGCTGATTGAATTGGGTGCTTGCCTTTATTAAGAATGGAACTCGGCACGACTGTTGTAGAGCTGTTTTTTCTGCAAGGAGTTTTGCTGTGCTCCAGATCATTCCAACAGGTGGTGATGACGCTCTGTACATATGCGCGGATGAGGGAGACAAGCTGTACATAAGGGAGACGAGCTAAAGATACCAGCTTTGCATATACAAAAATTGTGATAAGGTAAAATACAGACGTGAAGAATCCATTGCTTCTCCAAGATGTAGAGATACTGACTGAGAACAGTTTCCACAACATTAAGTATGGGTCCAGGCATTGCATAGACACATTTTGTGATAAGAGCTTTTTGGCATTTGGCAATTCAGATAAAGATTGAAAGCACTAATATGCAAACACATGTTACAGTGCTGGTACATCTTAAATACTCGATAAACAGCTACTGTTCGATCGTCCTGGTTGATGGCATCATTTTGTCTTCATGAGAACCCTGAGGAATGAAGCAGTCAGTAGCCTGTTTTACAGAGGAAGAAACTGGGATTCGTGTTGCTGTGGTAGATGTGAATGGTGTGGGGAGCTAGTGATGGAATACTTGGGGGGCAGTTGGTTTCACATGTTGTTTCCGCCTTTCCTTCCCTCTTACCGTTTTTTTGAGACAGAGTCTCGCTCTGTCACCAGGCTGGAGTGCACTGGCGCGATCTCAGCTCACTGCAACCTCTACCTCCCAGGTTCAAGCGATTCTCTTGCCTCAGCCTCCCAAGTAGCTGGGACTACAGGTGAGCACCACCACCCCCAGCTAATTTTTTGTGTTTTTAGTAGAGATGGAGTTTCACCATATTAGCTCGACCTCGTGATCTGCCTGCCTCGGCCTCCCAAAGTGCTGGGATTACAGGCGTGAGCCACTGTGCCCGGCTCCCTCTTACTTCTTTATCTGCCGCAGGGAGTGGAGCTGGAGGCCTGGAGCAGCAGATGGAGAGAGAGCTCCAGGGCAGGCCCCTCCTCTGTCCCTCTCCTCCTCCTCACCTCCCCACTCCACCTGGAGCCATGCACCCTGCTCTTGCAGCCCTTCTCTTTACTTGTCACCCTAAGTAAGTGTTGAGGCTATTCTGTGAGTTTCTGGAGAGCAGGGGTCTTTTTGTTGTTGTTGTTCATTTTTTTCTGCCCTGGAAAAAAATCTAGACTTTATACTTTAGAAAATAATGATCTTGTCACAGGAGGGAGAATTTTGCTAGGAAATTGTGTTAGGCTGCTGTTGCATTGGAATAAAGAAATACCTTTCACTGGGTAATTTATAAAGAAAAAAAGTTTAATTGGTTCATGGTTCTGCAGGCTGTATGGGAAGCATGGTGCAAGCATCTGCTTGGCCTCTGGAAAGGCCTCAGGAAGCTTCCAATTGTGGCAGCAGCAAATGGAGAACAGGCAGTCATACAGCCAGAGAGGAACAAGTGAGAGAGAGGGAGGTACCACACTCTTTAACCAGCCAGATCTCAAGAGCACTCACTCACTGTCCCTAGGATAGCACCAAGGAGATGGGACTAAACCATTCATGAGAAATCCACCTCCACGGTCCAGTCACCTCCCACCAGGCCCCACCTCCAACACTGAGGACGACAATTCACATGAGATTTTGGGGGCACAAATATACAAGCTATGTCAATAATACTTTGACTCTCTTACGGTTAATTTTCATATTACCAAGTATATATCTGCATAGCATTCTGCAAACTTCAGACAATTGTGTTGGTGAACCCAAAGTCTAGTATATAGAATAGTTTTCAGAAAGGAAACAAAATTCCGGAAGCAAATACTGGCAAAATTCTATAGTTAGTACTTTTACCGAACAATATAGCAGCTATAAGGAAAATTAGAAGGCCATTAGAAAAATGTTTATGTTTAATTATTATTAAACCTATAACAATTATTGAGTATAATTATTGCAGATCCCATACTTGTCCCCTCTGTGTTATATACTTTGTGGACACATGGAAGGTTCATTCTACTAGCTATGAAATCCTGTTAAGAAAATCACATCTGTGTCTCTAGCAGGAATACAGTATTACAATATATTGGCAAGATAGGAATAGGCAATTCACTGAAAAAGAATGGAGACAAACTTATTAATGCACGCTCAAGCTTCCTAAAATTTACAGAATTGATAATTTAAACAACAATAAATATATCGCTTCTGGACTATTAGTTCTTTTAACTACGAAAAAGATGGTATCTTTGCTGGAAAGCTGTTGAGAAACAGGCACTCTTCTACAGTCCTAATGGAATGAGTTGACACTACATCTTTGAAAGCATTTGGGTATTGTCTCATAAAACCTTAAAAGTATCTGCTGTATAACCTGCCATTTCTATTTCCCAGAATTTATCCTCTAGAAATATTTTCCTAAGGGTCTAAATAATATATACCAAAACGCAGCACTGTTTAAATTAGTGACATGTTAGAAATAATTCAAATATTCATCAGAAAATGTTTAATAAAATGTAATAAATTGTAAGCATATTCTTACAGAAAAAAACCTACCATATTCTGCTTAAAAAGAATTATGGACAGCTATATTTCCTAACATGAAATCATGTGCAAGTAAAATAGCTAAAAGAAAATAACATTTTGCCTCACAGTATATGAGATATGATTTACTTTTTATTAAAAAATATAACATATACCTGTAAGTACATAAGAAAAAAATTAAAGATATGTTAGATAATGAAGATTTCTATGGTGCTATGGCAACTAGATTTTTGACTTACACACAACTCATCTTTAAATTTTAATGAATTTGGATAGTTTCATATATTCCAATCAGAAAACATAGAATATTATAAAATAATAGACAGTAGTAGAAAAGTAAGGTCACATATATTTTATTTCTATTCAAGGCAGTTATGGGACAATTTCAAAACTTCTCTGATGGGCCTGGTTATTTCCTTCCTTCTAATCTCACCTCTCTCTTCTCTCACTGACGGATTCTGGCATTGACTCAGGTGCTGTGCACCACCCTTCGTGTGTAAGATCTGCCCTGCAGAGTCTCTCACCCTCATTTGCATGGGTGCCATGTTTTCATTAACACGTGGGATAGACAGAAGGACCTGAGATGGCGACACACATTGACAGTAAAGCCATTAGCCTTCCACATTATTAACAAACACAGATTACTTTCTCTCCTTCAGAGTAAACATCACTCATAACAGCAACAAAACCAAACTCATGGAACAGTAGAAGCTCAGATCTGTCAGGGTCCGGCACGTCTGCTGGGGGGCTACCGACCTGCGGGAGTCCCCGAGACCACCAACGTAGATGTCTCGTTCAACCTGAGGGAGAGAGTGTGCGGAAGTGAAAGAAGAAAGAAAAGTGGAGTCTGGAGGTCTGAGTGACCTGTAGTCAAACAGCAACCTTATTTCTGTGGGTGACAGCTTTTATACCTCTTTTCTTGTTACATTCACTTTAGCTCAGCAGAAAAGGGGGCAAACAGAAAAGGGAACGGAAATCACATAAAAATAGTTCTCAGGGGCCTGTGACAACAGCTCACAGAGCAGTTTAAGAGTTAATATATGTTTTTCAAAGATACACAGTGGAGGCAAACAATGGTGCCCTTAAGGTGGCTTGTTAACTATGTTTTCCATCAGGAGGTAGAGCAAAGGCTCAGCTCCTGAGAAAACATGGGCAGGGGTCTCTGCCCCTCTCAGGCACCTCAATTGCGGCAAGCCTATTGCTTACACAGAGACTAAAGGGAATATGAAGCAGTCAGCACAATGTCCTCATAAACTGCAGGCCCTTACTCTGCATTCTGTTCTTGCCTTAGTAGCTTAGCCATTTCTACCTCGACTCGACAGCCCTCGAGAGCAGGGGGAGAGCAGATAGGTCCAGCAGCCAACATGGGGCGAGTCATGCTAACTGTCTCAAGCCCTTGGCATGAACACTGCACAGATCTACCTCTGCTTTGCTGAAAACTCTAAGCACTTGAGTTTCTTTCTATGCCAACAACAACCGGAACATCCACAAGTTGACTCTTTTTTTTTTTGAGACGGAGTTTCGCTCTTGTTACCCAGGCTGGAGTGCAATGGTGCAACCTCAGCTCACCGCAACCTCCGCCTCCTGGGTTCACAAGTTTACTTTTGTGTGTTTTCGAAAGCACCATTCCCTGCTTCGCATTGGTCTTCCATGTAATAGATTTCTGTGAGAATTTCCACATCTAAATGTCAATGGAAGGAGTAGAAATATAGGAACAAGCTGCTATTTTTCGTTTCACAATTTATTAAAATTTGAGAATCAGAATTTCAGGTGTTACTCTTGCTGTTAAAACAGTCTTGTGGCTGGGCGCGGTGGCTCACACCTGTAATCCCAGCACTTTGGGAGGCCGTGGCGGGTGGATCACGAGGTCAAGAGATCGAGACCATCCTGGTCAACATGGTGAAACCCTGTCTCTACTAAAAATACAAAAAATTAGTTGGGCATGGTGGTGCATGCCTGTAATCCCAGCTGCTCGGGAGGCTGAGCAGGAGAATTGCCTGAACCCAGAAGGCGGAGGTTGTGATGAGCCGAGATCACGCCATTGCACTCCAGCCTGGGTAACAAGAGCAAAACTCCGCCTCAAAAAAAAAAAAAACAGTCTTGTGCCCACTGACTACATATATGGTTGAGAAGTCAGCCTCCAATCCTGTGGTTGCCCCACGGCTTCCCCAAATCATGCTGCTTCTAAAAATTGTACTTGGCTTGCATCTGGTCCTCTATTTTTGTTTTTTAAGTTCCTCTGGAAAATTCACAATGATAGATCATATTACGGGCCACACAATAAATTTCAACAAATTTAAAGGATTCAAGTTACACTAATTATGTTCTTTGAACACAGCAGAATTGAATCAGAAATATAGTAACCTGTAAAGTACCCCACAATTTGAAGTTAGATAAGAAACTCAATAATATGAGGGTCAAAATGAAATTTCCAGATAAACTAAAATACATAGTTCTGTAAAAGACACATCAAGAGCAGCTCACCTGTTAGGGATCCCCTCGGGGACTTTGGCAAATGCTGACAGGAGTCGTCACGCAGGAGTTTATGGAAGAATCACAGGAGCAATGGAGTGCGCATGAGAGGTGCTTCGCCAACCATCAGGAAAAGGACCAATGTCTGCAGCTAGGAAACAAAGAGGATGGAGCTTCTCCTGGAAGCTAACTGCATCTGGACTGAAACGTACAAGCAGGCAGGCAGGCAGGCAGGACTTGGGCATTTTTCTGTCCAGGACTATTTAAAAAGGCTTTCAGAGAGCATAAGCTCTTGGGGGCTAGCTTTTAGACCCAGTGGTATCCTTGCAGGGCATTGGAAGCCCTGCTCATGGGCTGTTATAAGGTACAGTCACTGGGCCGAGCTTCCCCTGCTGGGGCAGCCCACACGCTCCCACTTATTCTCGTCACTAATGGCTGAGTGTATGCTCTGTGGTCTGGGAAGCCAGGCTTATGTGGTTGGAAGGTCCCTGATGAAAATGTGTTTGAGGGTGTAATGTTTATATGCCATTTTCTGTTCTGTGTTCTTATACAAAGCTAAGTAAAACTGGCGCCCAATTCAAAAACAAAAACCAGCAAGAGAACTCTGACACATGCTACAATATTACAATATGGGTGACGTTTGAGGACATTATGAGAACACTTACTGTGTAATTCTACCCATGTAAGGTTCCTAGAATTGTCAGATTCATATAGAACGGAAGTAGAGGGTGTTAACCAGAGGCTGGGGTGGGTACGGGAATGGGGAGTTAGTGTTTAATGGGTACGGGGTTTTGGTTGGGGAAGATTAACAAATTCTGGACATGGACATTGGCAATGCCTGCACAGCAATGTGAATTTACTTAACGCCACTGAACTTCACACATCACGATTATGTAAATGGTAAAATGTGTTTAAAAATAAAAAAGACCTCCATCTCACAGGGAGGACGTGGTAAAGAAATGCAAAGACAATTTGACTGCAAAGGTGGGTGGGAAAGGATTGCGAAGCACGACCCTGGAGTCCAGGCTGGGAAGAAGAGAGGACTCAGGGTCGGAGTTAATAAACACGCAGGGTGAAGGACTCTCCATTGAGTCCTTTCACAGAAGGTAGTAAAATAACGCCAAAAGGTGAGTGAGGTTTTATGTTGATTCTAGAATGGAACGATCTCTTTGGGACCTTGGCATTAACCTTTCAAAGAAAAATACACTGTTCATGTTAGCAGTCTTGCTTCTTCCCCATACTTATTTTCCATATAGCTTGAAGGCCTTTTTTGGTGGCTGAGAAAATAAATTTAAACCAACATTTATTGATTTTTTTATTTATTTCTCTTTCTTCCTTCTTTCTTTCTGAAAAAAAAAAAAAAAACCTTATGTGTTAATGGCTTAGAGTTTCACTCTTTCATTCTTTCTATAAAATCCGTACCATGTCAAGCATCAAATCTAGCCACATCCAAATTTCCACGGTTCAAACTAGCTGTCTTTAATGTAAGAGCCATGCATGCTTTATTGCTCTGGTGAATTAAAAGAGAAATCCTTGAGGCTTGATTGGACTTTTGACATTTTGGCATCAATATATAATGACAGATAAAACAAAAGGGAAAAAATTTCTAGCTCTGAAAAGCTGCACTTTAAAGGTCTTTTTCTTGCCTTGCTCCATTGTGAGAGGCAATAAAAATGTTTTCTAGAATGCAATAAAAAGGTATATAAAATATTCTAATTGTTAAAATAACTGTGTTTGCAGTTCTCACTGAATGAGTCACATAGAATGCGTTTTGCCCCAAGCAGGAAGCCTGGCTCCAGCTGCCTCAAGGATAAGGAAAGGGAGGTGCTCCCAGACCTGGAAGCCTGGAGGATGCCGACCCCAGGCCAGTTGATTCAGAGGCTCAGCAAAGCCACCAGCGGGCCCAGGACCACTGCATACCTCTGCTCTGCCCCCGACCTCATCCTAAACCTTATCCAAATTCTTCCCTCCCTTGAGTTTGTAGCAATACCACTACAGTTTTCTTCTTTCTGTTCATCTAGAGAAAGAAAGTTGTTTCCAGAACTTCTTCCAGGAGAGCAGGTAGTAACTTCCTCAGAAGCTTCCGGCAAGCTCCACAGGACATCATGCCCTCGGTTCAAGCACATGCTTGCCAAGGAGCTGGAAAAAGCCTGAAATCCATTATGCCGAACTCTGGAGATGAAGATGGGTTTGATTCACCATAAAGTATATTAACCACTTTTTGGGACTACAAGGTTTAAGTGTGAATAACTGTACCAAATTGAGGGATACTCTGTATACCTCACATAGAAAGCCTTGTACATCCTTCCATTAACATGTAAAATGCTACAGAACCTTGGAAAACTCTGGTACAGCTGTTGTGTCAAGAGGCTTGGCTATGTCCTATATGGTTTTATTTTGTTTTGTTTTACTAGTCTCATATATAGTGGTTAATACAACAAAAGCCAATAGACATCTAGGCTCTAGATTGCTTGCGCTGCTATTAAATGTTTTATGATATTTAATACATCTCTATTAGATATAAACATTATCTTTTACAAATTTAGAATGGTCTAAATAATTCCTGATTATTTTTTACCAATCTAACAACAGATTAATCAGCCTCTCTCTCTCTCTCTTCCCCACCCCCCAACCCCCCGACTTGTCTCTTTCTAACAGTTTGAGGCTGTAGGTCAATAAAAAGTGTTATTATTTAGCATTTGTTCTATGAGGATGTTTTTACAATTTCTCTTTCTTTCTTTCTTTCTTTCTTTCTTTCTTTCTTTCTTTCTTTCTTTTTGTAAGATATCATAGCTCACTACAACCTCAACTTCCTGGCCTCAAGCAAACCTCCCACCTCAGCCTCCTCAGTAGCTGGAACTACAGGCACAAACCATCATACCCAACTAATTTAAAAAAAATTGTAAAGATGGAATTCTACTATGTTGCCTGGACTGGTCTCAAACTCCTGGTCCCAAGTGACCCTCCTGCCTCAGCTCCCAAAGCATTGGGATTACAAGCATGAGCCACTGTGCAAGGCCTGTTTTTATCATTTCAAGTAAAAACATATTTTATCATAAATAAGCCTTAACCAAATTACTCCTCAAGATCTACTGATATCCTGAATGGAAAGGTGTCCTAGTTAGATTCTATTTTGATAGGTATGGTTTGTTCATGATCCTGGGACAGCTTATCTCAGATGTGCACAGGGTTATGTGTGAAATGGAATAGCTTCATACAGGCGTGACTTGTTCTGTTTAATCCCCCAGGAGTAGAGCGCTCAAAAAGGTCTTATTCCAATTCTAAAAACAAAACAAAGCAAGCTGATTCATTTTTGTAAGGTACCACAATCTGCCTACAAAACAACAATAGAAGAAAACTTTTGGAACCCGTTTCAGAATGTTCTTTCTGCCCTACTCTCTCTCTCTCTCTCTCTGCTTCTGTCTCTCATCTACTATGTTACCAGCATGTTAGGAGATATTTACATAGGAAAGAGGTTTAATTGGCTCATGGTTCCACAGGCTGTGTAAGAGACATGGCTAGAGAGGCCTCAGGAAACTTAGAATCATGGCAGAAGGTGAAGAGGAAGCAGGCACATCTTCCAGGGCCAGAGCAGGAGGTAGAGAATGAGGGGGAAGGTTCCACACACTTTTTAACAACCAGATCTCATGATAACTCTCTCACTGTCATGAGAACAGCAAGGAGAAAATCCACCCCCACCAGGTGGGGTCCAATCACCTCCCCCCAAGCCCCTCCTCCAATACTGAAGATGACAATTTGACATGAGATTTGGGCAGTGACTCACATCCAAACCACATTAACAGGTGTGGTTCCTGTGTTAGGGGTTTGGGAGAGAAGCTGCCCGGCCTCTCTCCAGTTGTCTGATTCTTGCCTGCATTTCCTGGCGTCCTTTGGTTTGTCGATGCATTTCTCCAGGCCCTGCCACCATCATCACTGGGTATTTCTCTGGTTATCTCTGAACTTCTTCTCATAAGCACACCAATGATTAGAGTTAAGACCCAGCCTACCCCAGAATGACCTCATCTTAACTTGATTACACCTTCCAAGACCTTATTTCAAAATAAAGTCACATACACAGGTACCAGAAATGAGGACTTCACAATCTTTTTGAGGGACACAGTTCAACCCAAAACAAGATGTCTGATTTTCCTTTCCCCTTATGAATTATGCCAATTTTCAATGGTAAACACTTATCCAATTTTCCCTTTCCAAACTCTATTACAACAGGTGCTTGGAAATCCTGGGTCAAGGAGGGCAGTGCTAATTTTAAATCTTAAATAAGTTTTATTTATCTGCATATAAGTCATTGGGAAAATTTATATTAGGAATTAATTTTTACATTTTTCCTTAGAAGAAACAAATGGCTATTTTGACCATTATATAAAAATTTTATGTTTTTATACTGATAATCAGAAATCATATTGACATTTCTTTATAAATTTAATAGTCTGCCAATGTTAAAACGACACACACATGAAATATATGTATTCATATACGTCTGCAATCTGGCCAATACTGAAGTATTACTAAAAATATGTGCAAACAAACTGCATATTGTTTTTATTAACACTGCAATATTTATTTCAGATAAAATTACATTGATTGTCTCTTCAAAAACCTCTTCGGTGTCACTCTGTGTTATTCATTTGCAATGCAGTCAGCAAAGACATACAGTATATTACACACTGCTTTTCACCACTTCTTAAGGAAATCATGTTCTCTTAAAAGACTGGTTCTAAGATTTCCAGTACAGAAATATAATGGAATGACAGTAGACTATAAATAAATGGCAAAAATTTTAATCCGTGATCTATAAAATACTACCAAGGAGAGTACAGATCTCTAAGAGGTTACCCAACTTGCTGAAAGTAAAAAGGAAAGATGTATTACCCCTCATGTGGACTTTGTCTAACACTACGTTTAAATCAAACGTCTGCTTTGGAGGTGTATTCGCTGTTTATTCTTTTGGACTTTCCTGAGTGATAATGATAATTTGGCCTAAAGAAACTGCATGTTCTTGTTTGAATTTACAGTGATATGCTGCTGTTTTAATCTCTTTACTTCAGTCAGAATTTTTAAAAACTGATATTTTGATGATTTTTTATAAAATACTGTGTTGTAAGCTGTCTGATACATTTATGTTGCTATCTCCTCTACCTAAATAATAAACAAAAAGTTGTCCGTAATCTTGCTCTAGTAACCAAAATAACTAAAATTGTAAACCAATAACTAAATTATTGGTGGCAACAGCAAATATATAACAATTATTATAAACAATTTACTTAATTGTGTGCCAAGATGTATATGGTAATGCTTAGCCCAAACTGTCCCATTTTGTCTTTTTTATAATCCTTTGAAAAACATATTATCAACTGCAAATTTAAAAAGAAAAGAAGCCAAGGCTTAAAATGTTAGTTACAGCACAACTCAGCCGGTGTCTTCTTAACTTAAAACATGCGCATGTCATCAGTGTCAATCAACTTCTAAAAATATCACAGCCACAGCTACAAAATGTTGCCGAAAGATAATAAAGAAGACACACAATTAACGAAAAAAATCTCATTTTCATGCATTTAAAGACTATTGTTAAGATGCCAATGCTATCCAGAGAGATCAGATTTAGTGCAATCTCTGTACAAATCCCAATAGCAGTTTTTTAAACAAAAATAGAAACAAATTATCCTAAAATTTGTGTGAAGTCTTAAAGGATCCTGAATAGCCATTTTTAATTTTTTTTAATTTTTTTTTTCCAAAATGAGGTCTTGCTTTGTTGCCCTGGCTGGTTCTAGAACTCCTGGGCTCAAGTGATTTTCCCACCTTGGCCCCAGCAGTGTGAGTCACTGTGCTCAGCTCAAAATAATTTTGAAAAAGAACAAAGTTGAAGGACTCACACTTTCTTCTTTCAAAATTGACTGTAGAGCTACAGTAATCAAACACTGTGGTTACTAAAAATAAAAACAAAAAAGACACAGACCAATGGGAGAGAATACGGAGCCCAGAATTAGACCCTTGCATACATGGTCAAATGAAGCTTGATAAGGGTGCTAGGACTATTTAATCAAGAAATGAGAGCATGATAGAAAAAAGACAAAAATGTATGATTTTTAAAGTCAACAATAGGAACAATCAGAGAAAGTTATTTTTCTGTACTATGAAAAATGCATTTTAACCTTAAGCAAGGCTTTATTTTAGATGACATTCCTTTGAAACATGCCAGCCGAACAACTTTATGAGCCTAACAGTCTTATTTGTGTTGCATGCAACTGATCAGTAGCATAAAATATGACACATAATTTAGGGGTTTGTGGTGACCAGACTGGCATGAAGCTGTTGAAACATTCATTTCAGCAAGCAAAGACTGGAAGCTAGAGACTCTTATGCCCAAACTGCTACAGGGAAAAATGTTTGCCCAAGTTTCAGTTCTGACTTATAATGCTCCCAAGAGAATGCTTAATGCCTTCATTAGAACTGAGGGAGCGTGAAACTCACCTGAAAAAACCAACACTGGAGGCAAAAACTGCAGAAGAATCCCCTAATATGTTATTAATTCCCCTGCAGGGCTTAAGAAGTCTGATGGCAATGCTAAATCCCATACAAAATTCTCTTCACCAGGGGATGCCAGCCTAAAAGCAAAGCAGTCTTTCTCTCTCTGCATTAATGAATCTCATGCCGGAGCTGCCGCCCCGGGAGAAGATTCCAGCTCCCATTCTCCTCTGGCTTCGTCTTCGATAATCTTTCTTGCATTGTTTTTCCATTGCTGCTGACCATAGATTAATGTTGCTTCTCGAATTGAGGGAAAAGTACACATATCTATCTTCCGGTCGCAGATTGATTTGCTACAAATCCTTTCTCCCTAAGTCATGGGAGACTAGAGTCCAGGTGTCCATTTCCTCCCATTATTCGAATGTTGAAAACAACAGGCCAAAATTCTACATAAAATATTGCAGAATACCATAAAGGATCAGATTTTTATTTTATTTTTTACATATAAAAAGAGAATGTACACTGCTTTTAGAAGACGGTATTTTTAAAGCTATTTTTGGAGTAAGATGTAATCCAAAGACTGGAATGTGTTAAATGCTCTCTCGTAAGAGTGCACCACAAATTAGAGGACAAGAATCAGTATCACTCTGTGGGACCATCGTGTGCTCACCAAGAAACAATGCATATTCATCAGTGCACGCCTTTGAAGTATGAATTAGGCAAATCACAAGGTGCGCTGGAAGCAGCAGCCTGCAGGCTGAGAGGTTCTGCCATTCCTGCATGACTGCGAGTCACTTTCCTTCTCATTCTGAAGTATTTCATATTTGAAAGAAAAATTTCCAGAAACTAAATCTGTCCCGTCTCTATTTTATGATTTGATTAGAAGTAGGAGTCAGCAGGATTGGGAGTGGAAAGCTAATTTCTATTAAAAGCAGATCATTAAAGGAATTTGCTAGATTTTTCTCAACACACTATACACATGTGCTTCGTAATATATGCTGTTCTATTAGGTTGGTGCAAAAATTATTGCGGTTTTTGCAATTACTTTTAATGGCAAAAAACACAATTACATTAGTGCATGGAACCAATGCAAATAAATAGTACATTTAATCCAATAATATTTATTTAGGAGCCACTGTTCCTTTTTTAAAATCTGGTGAATAAAAACCAGATGCACAATAATAAAAACCAGTGCTACTGCATTTGAAGAGAGGAAAGATATCCTTACAGGCATTGGGAGGATAGAGGAGTGAGGAATTTCTTCTGACCAGGGAGGTATGTGAATCAGTGACAGTTTCAAAAAGGAGGTAATATTCGAATTTGACCTCAAAAGCAAACTTTGTAATGCACAGTAGACTTGGATGCTAATATGTGCGAGCGAGAAAAAAATCTTACCTTTCCCTTTCCCACCGAAAGGTTGATACTGACATTCCCTGACAAAAGACAGATCAACAAGAGAAGAGCCCAACACATTTATTTAACTGAAATTTTATATGACATGCGAGACTTTAGAAATGAAACCCAAAGATGTAGGGGAAATTGTGCCTGTTTGTGCTTTTCTTCAATGAAGAATGGACAACCATGAGGAAGCAGGTTTGGACAAATTAGGGTGACTTTAGCAGGGTCCGTGTGTTCAGAGTCTTCCTGGCATCTGGAGAGAGGGCAGGACCCATCTAGAATGAGGGTATTTCAGGCAAGGTTGGTCAGAAAAATCCCTTCATGGCCTGCTTTTGGGGAGAAAGGCATAGGAAGGTCAGAGTGACCTTGTTCCTGCATGTTCTCAATCTCTAGTGTGCTGTATACTGGGGTGCCACCTTCTGAGCCCAGGCAAAGGAGCCCCCAGGTGGTTCTCGTGCTGGGCTTTGTTCTGCTGAATGCATGGATCAATAGTTTTGCTGCTGTTTTGCAGCAATTAGGTAAATAAAAATTGTGTTTAGTAAAATGCAGGGCTGATCTTTCGTGACCTCTGCCTTTAGGGGAGAAGAAGATTATTGATGGAAATAAAGGGTGGAATAAGATCATAAAGAGCATCTTTTTTTTTTTTTTTTTTTTTTGAGACAGAGTTTCGCTCTTGTTACCCAGGCTGGAGTGCAATGGCGCGATCTTGGCTCACGGCAACCTCCGCCTCCTGGGTTCAGGCAATTCTCCTGCCTCAGCCTCCTGAGTAGCTGGGATTACAGGCACGCGCCACCATGCCCAGCTAATTTTTTGTATCTTTAGTAGAGACGGGGTTTCACCATGTTGACCAGGATGGTCTCGATCTCTTGACCTCGTGATCCACCCGCCTCGGCCTCCCAAAGTGCTGGGATTACAGGCTTGAGCCACCGCGCCCGGCCCATGGAGAGCATTTTTATGGAAATGTTTTGGTGAGAAACACTGATGAATTTACAAGAGGAAACGTTATAATAAATGTGTTTTAGGAATGCTGATTTGAAAGTAGTGTGCTACCTCATGGCAGAGTCCTCAGAGCTGGGTAGAGCTGGGAGGGGTCAGCTGGGCTCCTCTAGGCCAAATAAGTACAATGACTTCCTACAGGTGTGTGCCACATGTATTTGCTTTTCTTTTTGAGGCAGGGTCTCACCCTGTGGCCCAGGATAGAGTACAGTGGCGTGATTACAGCTCACTGCAGCCTGGAGCTCTTGGGCTCCCAAAGTGTTGAGACTACAGGGTAAGTCACTGAATCCAGCTTGTTTTTACTTTTCATTAGCTGACAAGCAAACTAAAAAAACAGACCAAGATTGTTTTTTTGTTTACTTTTACAAAAGAGCGATGTATCTATGGCATTGTTTATGATTGGAGAGAAATGCTAACGTCCCATAATTTAAATACACGTATCCAAGTGTAAACACATGTACCGTAAACATGTTTGTATTTGTCAGAAACTGTAAACACAGGTAGTAAAATCAAACGAGAAGAAACTGTATTTCAGGAACTTAAGATCGCACAGAGATCGTGGGGAATCGCACTTCCGTGTTTGTTTTGTTATGACAATGAACAGTAGTTTCAGTGTAAATTTTCAAAATTTTGAATTCTTTCTTGTGGCAGATATTGGGAGATAAACTATGTGGGATGTTACATGTTCACATGTGGTAGCACACTGACGAATAGAAATAGTAGAGAAGGGAAACACTATTCAATTGGAAAACACTCCTTGATATGGTTTGGATCTGCGTCCTCACCCAAATCTCATTTTCAATGGTAACCCCCAAGTTTGGGGGTGGGGCCTGGTGGGAGGTGATGGGATCTTGGGGGCACTTTCTAGTGGTTTAGCTCCATCTGACTAGGGCTAGTCTCATGCTGGATTCTCAGGATCTGCGGTCGTTTAAAAGTGTGCCTGCTTTTCCTTCCGCCGTAACTAAGTTACCTGAGGCCTCCCCCAGCTGTGATTCCTCTACAACCTGCAGAACTGTGAACCAATTCAACCTCTTTTCCTTATAGATTATCCAGTCTTGGGTATTGCTTTATAGCAGTGTGAGAATGGACCAATGCGCTCCTTCAAAACTAATTTGTGTTTTCCTTTGAGAAACGTTTTCCTGGTGTTAACAGCCCTTTAAGATGTGTTCCTGTTCTTAACCTAAATCTCATTTTCTTTTTTGTCCTTCAGTTCATCATGAGACAGTGGACGATTGGCAAGTGTATGCTGCATAACAGACTATGTATTTGAAAGTAGTTATAAGCTAAATCCTGTTTTCCACTCAGATCTAAATAGCTCTGTGCTTTCTTTACTTTCCCCTGGTTCTCAAGATGTTGATTTCCCAACCCTTTAATACTGTCACATAAATAAATTATTTCCTGTTAGCCTAGGGCTTAACATTGTTTCCCTTGGGCCATAAAGGATTAAAAATATGAATAAGCAAAAATGGTGTCTTTAATAGAGAAAAGAAAGTGCCTATATTTAGACATAACTAAGTCAACCTAGATTCTATTCCAAGCCTATCACTCATCTTGCCCCATTTGGATGCCATTTCTAAGGATGCACAGCTCTTGCGGGTCTAAGACTGTATCTGGGACCAGCACAGATATTTTCCTGTACTCCGAACTCCGCACACTGACATTTTTCCTGTTTGTTAGCTAATCATTATTTATCCTCTTCTCCATTTTGTAGGTTACTTCTCAGATATGCCCCTATCAAAGTCTTAGAAATTGTACCAGAGTGCGAGCCAGTGGCTCTGTGGAGGCCTCTGTGTGCAGGTTTTGTGTAAATGCTCTCTGGTCAGCATCATGTACTTTGCAATCTGCTATGATAAAGCTCAGATTTTGAAAGTTAAAATTCTACAAAAATACTTGTATATAGAATGAAAAGGATGCAATACATTTCATTAAATCTGGTTTAGCAGACTATTGGAATTTTGACGCTAGCAGAAGTTAAATTTAGTAGAATTTCCTGGTTTGTATACACATAAATACTATAGCTAGTATAAAGTTTGGTTGGACTTCATGAAGGGAAAACACATTCTGGAGAAAGGTTGAATATATATTTTTGTAATTAGTACTATGTGTTGGTTATTTTACTGGTTTGTATACCAAAAACTTAATAACAGTAGAAGTTCACCAAAGCCTGTTCATTTGGATAAAAGTAGCTATCTTCAGGTTTTCTTTTCTATGTAACCTGCCTCGTCTCTTAAGTAATGTGATGAAATGACTGTTCATGGTGCTCCTGCTCCTTGGATTCGAGCTGTGCAAACCTGTCTGGTTTTAGTGTCATGATCCTTTTTATTCAGTCCCCGTCACGCATTCTGTAAATTGTTTAGAAAGTTTGAAGCAATTTATTTTTATGTAAACCTTTCCTATCTGTTATGCAGAATGTTCTCTGTCACTATGAATTCTTGGAGCTTCTTGTCTTCCTAACCACAGCAGGCTGTCCCAGAGTTTTCCGTCAATGTCTGCATTTGGAAAAGCCTCCGATATTTTGGCCCAGGAGACAGAAAATGCAATCATGACCCATGCAAAACCATAACACACGCTCAGAGTTAAGCAATAGAGAACTTAAATCAGATACCGAATGTTCTCACTTATAAGTGGGAGCCGAGCAATGAGAACACATGGACACGGGAAGGGAACAACCCACACTGGAGCCTGTCCAGGGATGAGGTCAGGGAGGGAGAGCATCAGGAAAAATAGCTGATGCATGCTGCGCCTAATACCTAGGTGATGGGTTCACAGGTGTGGCAAACCACCATGACACACTTTTACCTGTGTAACAAACCTGCACATCTGCACATGTATTGAAATCAAAATTAAAATTAATTAAAAAAAAGAAACTCTAGAAAACAACCACCACCACCATGTTATGACCAATATATTAATTCATTATCAAATTGCTGTTAAAGATATACCTGAGACTGGGCAATTTACAAAAGAAAGAGGTTTAATTGGATTTAGGATTCCACATGCCAGGGGAAGCCTCACAATCAAGGCAGTCACAAGGAGGAACAAGTCACATCTTACATGGATGGCAGCAGGCAAAGAGAGAGAGTGACAGCTAAGAGAAACAGGTTTCCCTTTATCAAACCATCAGATCTCATGAGACTTATTCACTATAATGAGAACAGTACAGGGGCAACCGCCCCAAGATTCGATTATTTCCTGCCAGGTTCCTCCCACACACATGGGAATTATGGGAATACGATTCAAGATGAGATTTGGTTGGGGACACAGAGCCAAACCGTATCACCCACTGTTCTGGACACCAGTAGGGCAGAAAACATTTGAGGCTGCCTTCATCCAAGGCCAGTACCTCCGCAGGTTCTAGTCCCCCATGGAACTGGAACTGACAACTTGATTTCAGACTTCTGGAATTGATTAATTTGCAAAGCACACGCAGTGGAAGTGGACATCCTTGTGAACGCTGTTGCTTTCACTCATCATTGCAAGTGCATGAATCTCCATTCTTACATTAGAACTTGAAATCGAATCCTTAAAACCTACTGGGGTAATTAAAAAGGATAAATTAAAAATGAGCAACTCATTTCAATCACTTAAAACAAACCGACCATTGGGCAGTCTCAGTAAAACATGAATCTGGCCTAATATTTACTGGTTACTGCATTTGATGGATACTAGGCATTCCTCTGAGTATCATACATTTGCTACCATTTTATCCTCAAAAATACTTACAGCCAATACGATTACTGTCTCTGTTGCCTGATAGGGTTGTTGTTGGAATTGACTGAGATTACATTTGCAAAATAGCAGAAGTGAACACTCGATAGGTGTTCGGCTTTGTTCCAATATTATTAGTAGTGGCAGTGTTCGTCATTTTTTTAAAGAGTAATATCTATTTACAGAAGTGTGAAACTATTTTTAAATGATCAACTGAGAAGTATTTTGAGAAGGTGGAGAAGCTCGGGGTAAGCACAGTGTTTTGTTATTAAACACCCTGGGGGTACATCTGAGCATCATAATGAAACGTGGTTGGACAGTTGTGCCTAAAGCAACACTGAGCATGCGGATTGTAAATATTTTAGGTAAATTTTTCTTCCTTCTTTTTCTCTCTCTTTCTTTCTCTCTCTCTCTCTCTTTCCTTTTTGACATGAAGTCTCACCCTATTGCCCAGGCTTGGGTGCAATGACGCGACCTCAGCTCACTGTAACTTGTGCCTCCCAGGCTCAAGCGATTCTCCTGCCTCAGCCTCCCCAGTAGCTGGGATTAAAGGTGCAGGCCACCACGCCTGGCTAATTTTTTTGTACCTTTAGTAGAGACGGGGCTTCACCGTGTTGGCCAAGCTGGTCTTGAACTCTTGACTTTGTGATCTGTCCACCTTGGCCTCCCAAAGTGCTGGGATTACAGGTGTGAGCCACCACACCTGGCCTTACTTAAATTTTTCTAAGACTGGCTGTATGACTTCAGACTACAGCTCTCTAGGGTAACTCTATTGACAGCATTATTTTATGATTTTGGAAACTAAAATTCAGAGGGGATGGAGCTAGAATCTTCAGCTCATCACATCTGACACATAGGTCCTTGATATGTGGAAGAATATTGGAATTATATGTATATTCAAGGAAATCGCTAAAATTCAGACTTTTCATTTTAAGAAGTAAAGAAATATATTGACAGCACTTGTAAATGGAGCGATGGTTGTGACAGACCATTTATTATGCCAAGTAAACAGAAAATATATTTGGATTTCATGTGGATTCTTCCCACCCATAATTCAATGCATATCCAATTTTATTAGTTTACTAGGGCTGCTGTAATAATTTACCACAAACTGTGTATTTTAAAACAACAGAAATTTATTCTTTCACATTTCAGGGAGGCCAGAAGTCTGAAATCAAGTTGTCAGCAGGACTGGTTCCTTCTGGAAGCTCTGAAGCAGCATCTGCTCAGGCATCTGTCCCCACCTCTGGTGGGAATCCTCTCAGTTCCCTGGCTTTTAGAGGCATCCGCCATGATCTCTGCCTCCATCCTCACACCACCTTCAATCTGAATCACATCTCCCTTTTCTTTTATTATAGGGCACCAGTCACTGGACTTAGCTGTCCATCCTAAATCCAGGTTGATCTCTTGTCAAGGTTCTCAACATAATTCTATTGGGAAATACTCAGTTTCCAAATACCCTTCCATGGTTCCAGCTGGACATGAATTTTGGGCAGATACCATTTTTTTGAGACATAGTTTTGCTCTTGTTGCCCAGGCTGGAGTGCAATGGCTCAATCTCAGCTCACGGCAACCTCTGCCTCCCAGGTTCAAGCAATTCTCCTGCCTTAGCCTCCCAAGTAGCTGTGATTACAGGTGCCTCCTGCCATGTCCAGCTAATTTTTGTATTTTTAGTAGAGACGGGGCTTCACCTTGTTGGCCAGGCTGGTCTAGAACTCTGGACCTTGTGATTAGCCCGCCCTGGGCTTCCGAAGTGCTGGGATTACAGGCGTGAGCCGCTGCCCCCGGCCTGGGCAGATCCCATTTAATCCACTACATCAACTCTCACTTCTTCAAGAAATGAAGATTAGTTGCTTTCCTGCTGCCTTCCAAAGTCATTATATGTTCTCATGGTGTTTCAATGTGTTAAAGCATGTCGTTTTTATAATTGCAATTATAAAGTATCGAATGCTATGTAGTGAATAACCATGCATTCGTAACACAGATTAGACAGCTTCCAACATTTTTTCCTCAGGTTTCTCTCTTAATATAATGTTAATAAAACATCAAAACACAGCTAGAGGCCTATCGCACCCACGTACCTGTGATTCGGTCTGACAGCTGGGACATGTCATTCTTGTGTACGCATGTCCACAATCTTGTGCTACAGGTCTGTTTTGTGTGTGCACAGAGCTGTTTTATTTCTGCACTAATGTTTTACTTCTGCCTCGTGGTGGATGTAGAATTTTGTACTTTGCTGTATTCAACATCATGATTTTGAGATTTCTATAAACTGAAATTATGTATGCTAATTTATTTATGGAAACTGTTCTAAAATACTAAATGTTACGAACGAATCACAATTCAGTTATCCATTTTGTCAATCTGGTGAAATAATTAAGGTTTTCTGGCTACTAAACAAAATGCTACCATAAAAATTACTATTCTTGACTCCCTGTTAAGGTGTCACTTAGGACTCATACCTGTAAAGAGAAATTTGTGTACTGACAATGCACATCTTGACTTCTTTAAATATTACTGATTTCGCAAGGCTGTATGACAGGTTACATTGTATTCGTAGTTTCTAAAAATAGTCTCTCCTCAGATAATTGCCAGCATTTGTATTTTCAGGGAAAGTTTACATTGTGCCCATTTGTTGGGTCTAAAATGATGTATCATTGCCATTTTACATTTTTCTAACTCCTAAGGACATTCTTATCTTTTTAAATTATGTAATATTTTAAAATATTGCATATTATTTTGCTGAATTGTAAGATATATTCTGATGCAATTGTATTTAAATTTATGAAAGCCTGTAACTGCTACCTGAATACATGGAGTATTTATGAAAGCCTGTAACCGCTCCTGATACATGGAGTCTCACCCTGTCACCCAGGCTGTAGCACAGTGGTGCGATCTCAGCTCACTGCAACCTCTGCCTCCCGAGTTCAAATGATTCTCCTGCCTCAGCCTCCTGGGTAGCTGGCACCACAGGCATTTCCTACCATGCCCAGTTAAGTTTTGTATTTTTAGTAGAATTAGGATTTCGCCATGTTGGCCAGGCTGGTCGCAAATCCTGGCCTCAAGTGATCCACTTGATTATTTTCCACCTTAGATTAAGAACAAGGCAAGATTATTGTCAACTTAGGCAACATTCCTTTCTTTCCCATGGAAATGCTGATTTCAGCATAAAATAAGAAAGAAAGAAATGTAACCTCATCCCAGTCAAGGGCTTGTCCAGAGCAAGTATGCAGTTTTTGGTGGGTATCTCCAATGAAGCACTCCAACATGGTGCTACAAAATGTAATTGGCTATAGCTTAACTCTTTTATCCTATGAATGTCTGGATCATGTGGATGATCTAAATCTAAATTTCACCCTTACCATTTGGTAGAAATAGTATTATGTCCCTGAAATAACTTATAATTTGAAAAATTATAACAAACATTCTTGCAACATCAAATTTTCTTATATTGGGAACTAATGGTGCTGTGCTGTTTGTTTAGCTTTGAGCTGTGCGGTTGAGTTGCTAATGATATGTTTGGATTATTATTGAGCATGGCAATTGGATGCATAACATATGCGAAGGAGGTTGTGTATCGTGGCTGTGTCAGCGGTAATTGTAATAGATGGCAGGGAGGAAGCCCAGCTACGCAGCAATCTGGACGTGGGGCAGTTTTAAACCAGTAATTTACAGATTGCTACGTGAAATTACTATAGATTACGAGGAACTGAAAGCCACTGATGAATGTCTTTCCTAGGGTAGATGCACATAATCGTTATTGAGCTGATATTTTATGTGTGTATATTTATACTTATTTAATCTTCTTAAATAAATTGAGATTGCAAAGTGCTTAGGACAGCACTTGGCAGACATTAAATGTCATACTGGTGTTTACTAAGTAACTGAGTGAATAAACGAATGAGCTTTACCTAATAATCTTTCAATGAGACCAGGAGTTGCTCAGTGACGGTTACACAGAGTGAAATGCATAATGGCTTCCCACATAAGTCTAACGCTCACGAATAAGTGTAGCTTAGATCTTAAGAATCATGTCATTCGGATACTCACAGGGTGTGTTAAAAGACCTAGAGAACAAAAACAAAAATCTTTTTTTGTTTTTGAGATACAGTTTTGCTCTGTCACCCAGGCAGTGGTGAAATCTTGTCTCACTTCAGACCTCACCTCCTGGTTTCAAGCAATTCTCCTGCCTTAGCCTCCCTAGTACTTGGATTACAGATGCCCGCCACCACACCCTGCTAATTTTTGTGTTTTTAGTAGAGACAGGGTTTCATCATGTCGGCCAGGCTGGTCTCGAACCCCTGACCTCGTGATCCACCCACCTCGGCCTCCCAAAGTGCTGGGATTATGGGCGTGAGTCATTGCACCCGGTCCTTTTTTTTTTTTTTTTGAGACAGAATCTTGCTCTGTTTTCCAGGCTGGAGCGCATGGAACATGTCTCCCAATCTCAGCTGTCTGCAACCTGACTCTCGGATTCAAGCAGTTCTCCCAAGTAGCTGGAACTACAGGTACCCACCATCACGCCTGGCTAATTTTTGTATTTTTAGTAAAGACAAGGTTTCACCATGTTGGCCAGGCTGGTCTCAAACTCCTGACCTCAAGTGATCCATCCACCTCAGCCTCCCAAATTGCTGGGATTATAGGTGTGAGCCACTGCATCTGGACCCAAAATGAAAATCTTCATAGTAAACATAAAACAAATAAGCTACCCATTAACTAATATAAGTAATAGTGTTTTAAAGGAAACTAATAAAATCACATCAATAGAGTATAACACTTGTATAGGCATTGGGATTAATTACTTTAATATAAAAGGGAATTCTTTGGTGCTTAAGACAGTTTCTCTATAAAGACAATAATGTTCAAATGTCTTCTAAGAATATTAGAAATTTTGTGAAAAGTGCTTTGTAAAGTTTATTCTAACACTGTACTTTTTAAAAAATTATTCTGAGTTTGTTCTTTGTTGAATGTATCTTAAAATTTCTTGGTATTCGTGTATTTAAGCTTGAATACATACATATATAGACATGTATTTTAAGTGCTACATAATCTAAAGTTCTTTCAGGCACCAGCCAGTGTTCATTTTTTTAATGAAAAATTTTCCTCACTAAAAATGAATATTGCAAACATTCTAGTGGTCTGGGTGGTGACTGGGTGTGGGGCTCCTTTGAGGGACTGGACTGTAGTGGGAATTATGGGTAGTGTAAGAGCTGCAGGAACATTATTAAGGAAGTCTTAATATGCATTACTCAACAACAACACCAAAAAGACAGTGAGCCAGATGTGGTGGCTCATACTTGCAATCCCCACACTTCAGGATTCTGAGACAGGTGGATCACTGGAGGCAGGGAGTTGGAGACCAGCCTGGCCAACATGGTGAGACCCCATCTCTACTAAAACTACAAAATTAGCCAGGCACGGTGGCGCATGCCTGTAATATCAGTTAGCAGGGAGCCTGAGGCATGAGAATTGCTTGGACCCGGGAGGCAGAGGTTGCAGTGAGCTGAGATCACATCACTGTACTTCAGCCTGGGTGACAGAGCAAGACTATCTCATAAAAAAAAAAAAGCACAAAACACAACAAACAAAAGAGCTCCTTTGCTTGAAAACTTACTGAATCATACTTTATGATTTTAACCTTCGAATTTTCAAACCAATAAATGTCTTTGATAATTACTCAGCATACATAGTGGCCATAGATTTAATGAGAGTGGAAAAGATTGATGAGAACTGAAGGTAGCAAATAAGAAAGTTAAACTTTTTTCTTTAGAAAAAAATTAATTTTTATTAGAGATTTTTTGATGGCTGATCCTCTTATAGGAGAGAATTGCTAGTATCCCAGTCAACATACCCCTGGAAAAAATCTGGATGTCATAAGGTATTTAAACTGAAAAAAAAAGGAATCATAGCATAGATTTACATTGTTAGTAGTTTATCCATCCAATTGAAAATATAAAATGTTTATTCAATGAAACACAATGCACAGCATTGCCTGTACCCTCAGCTTGAATGTATAGATTTTAGCAATTTATTTTAATCATGGCGAACCTTATATTTTTGCTTGGTGGACCTAGAAAAATAAGACATGCCATGTTCAACACTTCCAAGAATTCAATGCATAAATGGTTTTATATTAAAGACGAGTGTTACCTTTGCCACCCTTCTGCTGAGCTCTGTAAAGTCAGGGGTATGTGTTTGTGTTTTGTGTTGTTTTGTTTTCCATTTTGCTGCTTCACTTGCAAGTCAAAGTGGTAGAACCAGGAATGATGTGTCGTTCTTTAATTACACTCAATGTAACACAGACGTGCATTTCCCTTAGGACTCATTTTCTCTTTGTCCTTTCCAGTGTTTAAAAAAAAATTGGCTCTTAATTATTTTTCCTCATTACAACAGGATGGCTCTTCACACATAGCGTATTTTAACAAATTCTGTGAAATGAAAGGCATTCTATTAACTCTCATAGTGAAGAATGTCCTTTCAAGAGAAGCATATTTAATCACTACACAAAATTATTTATGACTTTTAAATTATTTTGCTTTATTTTTCACAGATTCTTACTACAATTATTTTATAATCATAATCTTCAAGATAAAGTGAGAAGAAAAAATATGTAGTTAGATGAATGTTCAAAGTTTGAACAGTAATTTTCCTCATAGTTTATTGTTTTTAGTCTTTAAATATTATGTGTATATTCATGAACTGATTATGAATATGAGTTCCACATTCAAGTTTTGGTCCAGATAGAGTTGATAAAAAAGACGTTATAGCATTATCATGATATTTTCTTTTCTTCTTCTTCTTCTATTTTCTGTTGTTTTTGTTGAGACAGTGTTTTCCTCTGTTGCCCAGGCTGAGGTGCAGTGGCATGAGCACGGCTCACTGTAGCCTTGAACTCCTGGGATCAAGCAGTCCTCCCACTTCAGCTTCGTCAGTAGCTGGGATCATAAAGGCATGCCACCATGCCTGGCTACATTTTCAAAAATGTTTTGTAGAGACAGGGTCTCACCTTGTTGCTCTGGCTGGTCTCAAACTCCTGAGCTCAGGTGATCCTCCCACCTCAGCATCCCAAAGTGCTGGGATTACAGGCGTGAGCCATCATACCCAGCCTCAGAATATTTTCTTAAACAGTTCCAACTTACAGAGTTGTGTTCTTGTACACTTTCTAAAATTCCATAGTAGAAGAGAAAAACAAAACAAAAATACAGGTAATAAGATGTTTTATTTTGCTGTGATGGGCCTTACAATAATTTCTTGATTAAAAATATTTCATTTGTGGTATTTCTTTAAAGGAACAATCCATCTTTGGACTTAGTGGGACTTTTTTTATCTAATGCATTGGATATTATAAAATATGGCTTTAAATCTAGAAATCTATGTTTTTTGTTTTGCTATTTGCTTCTGCACCATTTTTTCTGTTATTTTTTCTAGGTAGAAATCTAATGTATGGAAGCACCCATTATTTATCGTGTACTCGGTATTTAGTGTGTAGAGCACATCACAGAAACACAACACATTAATCTTAGGTGTCTAGAGGCTAAGACATGTGTACGTGTGAACAAATTAGTAAGCCAAGGCGTAATAACATCTGTGCTTTACCTCCATCTACAGACCGTGATTGATGAGCAAGTCGACGAATGAGAACCAACACTGTATTTTGTTGCCATATAAAGAAGAGAAATAAAATGATTTTACAAAAGAGAACTGGCTCTGCTTCTGTCTCTTGAGTTATTTTAAAAGCTGCTTCCCAAACCCATCTCCAGAACAGAAGACCCTCTCAGTCAACTGGCTTTCTTTATATTAAATTTTCCTGTATCAGATTTTTTATAGTTATCTTTTTATAAAATCACCTTCTTCATTAAATGGTGTATTCATTGAAAACAATGAATTTTCTTAACTAATGTTTTTTCCTGCAGGGGCACACAGCTTTATATTGATGGTAGAAAACAGTGTTGTAGTTTAGTATCTTTTTCCTCTAGAGAGACCAACTCTGAGGATGGTCAAGCTTTCAAAACCAGTTTTATCTCATTCATTTAGTAATTTGTCAAAAAGGTTATTTGTAAGCTGCAAATTAAAACTGTGTTACATCTTTAAGGTCTGTCAAAATATGAATTCTTTTTAAATTGTAAGCAAATAGCAGTTATTGGGTCAATTTTGGTCCATTTTGGTGACGTTCCACTTACTACTCAATTCTCTTACAGGCACCGGTGGTAGCGGTGGGCTTTCTAGAGTGTTTCGGTGTGCAGATGGGAAAAAAGACATGGAAGCAAATGGGAATCTTCTTACTTGCCTTTCACCATGCTAAAGAAGAATCACGTTATAAAAACAAAACAAACAAAACACGAGGAAGCCCTTCAAAGGTGGAAATGTATCAGTCCCCAAGGAGAAATTCAAACATACAATACAACATTGAAACCGTATTGGGAAGACAAGCTTGGAAAACACCACCTCTTCCATCCAGGGTCAGCGCCACCATCTGTGCAACATTCACAACTGCACAAATGATTGACTGCTGAGATGAAAAACAAACCCCCAAACTTATGGGCTGAGTCTGTCTTGGCCTCCTGAGGCTACTGCAGTGTGGCCTGGGGATGGGCAGCTGGCTGGGTGTCAGTGAAAGACAGTTCTGAGCTCTCTGCTGGTCCACATGTCTTCTAGTGGATTACGTAAGACACTAGACTCCTGGGAGCTTCCAGATTACGAAGTCTTTACTGTGAGACAGTTATCCTGCCTTTTTATGTAGCCATCACGACATAAACATGGTCAGGGCTTCCAGACAATAGGAAGTACCACCTAGAGATAAATGCACACTGAGGAGTTAGAAAGTATATCAGTACAGTATGAAATAAGAAATGCTATTGGTAAATTACTCTATTTTCCTATTTTCATGTTTCAACAATTCTCTCTGAAATAATTTCTAAAACCAGGCCTAAATAGGGAAAAATCTGTATTTATTAATAAATTCAATTTAGCAATAAATTCTTCAGTGGGATCTTACAGCATGTGGTTACTAAAAGTGTAAATTGAATCTCAAAAGCACAATTCAGAGTTAATAAAAATCAGGATTAAAATGTACTGTGAACAAATAATAAATGTATTTATTCATTCATTCATTTAATCAGTCGTTTGTTCACCAGTCACTGAAATCCTGCTGAAATGGGAAATGTTCCCTTGTCCCTCTCACCGGGCGTGTGATGGGGGTGTGGCTCACTTCTTCAGCTCCCCAGTGCTCAGGCCTTTAGGGGAGCCTGCAGGCAGGCAGGCTGTGGGCTCCAACCCCACTGCGGCTCTAAGGGTGAACGCTCCCAGCTCCTGAAGCCCCCGTGGGCATGTGTTACAAGGGGCTCTTTCAGTTTAACCATCTGCATTAAATACATATTTCAAATGAAGAAACTGATATATACAGGGGTTAAACATGTTAAATATTTTACTTCTAATAGTAACAATTAGATACTGGATTTGAATCAACTGACTGAAAAGCCAGTGTTCTTTTCTCTACAGAGCAATTGCAAAAGGTATGTTCTTCAGAATGCTAGTCCCCAAAAGCATTCCCAAAGTTCAGGTATGTGGGTAAAAGTGGGTGTCACACAGCAGCAAGGAAGTCAGCGTTTCGAACTCTGTATCGGCCCACCGTACACTTTAGCACCATAAGCGTGGAATATTTATTATGAAGGACTGGCCACCATGGTTTCAGAGGCTGAGAAGTCTCATGTAAGCCACCTGCAAGCCTGAGAACTGGGAAAGCCCATAGTGTAGGTCCAGTCCAGAGTGAAGGCCTGAGAGCAAGAGGCACCATGTCCCAGGGCCGTGGAAGGTGGGTGTCCCAGCTCAAGGGGAGAGAGCGGGAATTCACCGTTCTTCCACCTTTTCTTTCCATCTGGACCCTCAATGGACTGAGTGCTGCCTGCCCACACGGGAAGTGGGATCTTCTTCACTGAGTTCACTGAGGCCAGTGCTGACCTCTTACAGAAACACCGCGCAGACCGCCAGCGATCAGGGCACCCCTGAGCCCCGGCAGGTGCGCACATAAGATTCACCATCGCTACGAAAGGTTATGGGGGCACTGACAGCTTTTTCTTTTTCTTTTTCTTTTCTTTTCTTTTCTTTTCTTTTTTTTTTTTTTTTTTTTTTGAGACAGAGTCTCGCTC